>NW_010101203.1:41771-50329 GCF_000699245.1 Pterocles gutturalis
AGGTGTTCAAGGCCAGGCTGGATGAGGCTTTGAGCAACCTGGTCTAGAGGAGGGTGTCCTCTTTAAGGTCCTTTCCAACCCTAACCATTCTGTGATTCTATGATTCTATGATTACTTTCTTAATTATTTCTTTGCCTACTGTATTTTCAAATTTATGTTCCTTGTGAAGCTAATAGACAGTGATCAAGTCAGTGCCTTAATTGTATCTTTGGTAACTTGACAGAGTTCTTGTAATCTTTTACTGTAAAGTACACATTTCAGTCTTTCAACGATTGTCACAATTCTTTCCAGTTATTCAGACACTTCCTGAATCGAGGATGTCAGATGCATGATCCTAGATATCTCACCAGTTCCAAATATGAATAAATATAACCACTTCTGTTCTTTTTTCTCCTGTTCATACAAGTGTGACTCCTAGCTGTTTTCTCAGTCTGACATCACAGCATACTTCACGAAACTTAAGACCATTTTCCAGACCCCATGATGACCAAGTGCAGGACCCCATGTTCTTAGAGTCACTGTACCATGGATTACTTTTGTTTTGCCAATCGACGGGGATAGCACAGAGGACACAGGCACCAAAAAAAAGTAAACTTATTTTTACTTATTTCCAAAATGACAAAGTAATGAGGAAAATAGTACAGAAAAAAAAAAATAAAGCAAGATAAGGTAAAGCAGCAAGACAACAAGCAAACTACTATAACAAGCACAAAATAAGGTAATGCACGTAATCATTACTACATAGAATTAGCGATAGTGATTAAGAAAGATACATCACCAATTGCCCTATGTTACCATCATCCAGATCTGCAGATGCTGGGGAGCCCGTTTACAGCGAAGGATTTGGAGAACTCATCCTGGCAATTGGGAAATCTCTATACAGTGCGTCCACTGAATAGAAGAGGCTTCCAAATTTCCATGCAAAGGGTCCCCGCTTTTATACAGTTAAATAAACAATTTTACACCTTAAGCTGCGAAAAACATCTGGCGTAGTTTTTTTTCTTTCTTGTTAACTTTTTCCCGCGCTTGGCCAGAGCCCGAGAAAAGGCTAAGAAGAAGTAAAGGTATCTGGTTGTCTTTGATTATGCGTCTAAACAACGCCTGTCACCGCCCTGCTACCTTCTGTCACGTAGAGGTCTGATTGAAGATTTGAGATAGGTTTATCTCTCTTTGGCAAGTGGGGCTACTGTTACACAACTATTATCTTACACAGCGTTACAGCAATTCTCTATAAGCATTACAACAAAAGCTTTTATAAATTGGCATATATTCATAAGGTAATACATTGCATATGTGATCAATATTATACATATTAGGTATATTATTAGGTTGTGGGGTTCACCTAGAGGTCAACTTTGGTTCAGGGCCTCACTGCTTAGGCCCTAGTATTTCAACTTTCCACAAACATGATGCACAGTTACATTTGTTCTTATAAGACTAGGTATGCTTGCGATGTTTTAGACTGAGCTTTAGAATACTGTTTATCTATATTTTCAATTATTTATCAATCATCTTCTTAAATTTCTGGCTACTGCAAACTTTATTAACCAAGCATTATCATTCATAGGACTGCAGAAAGGAAGAGGAGTAGTCTTACCACTAAAGCAGGCAAAGCCAAAGTTTCTTTGAAAAACTGAATAAATTAAAACTTTTATCTTAAAACAAAATATGACAAATTATAATAAACTATGTCTTTCTCTCAGAAGGACAAAGTTCTTCAGATAAAATTAGTTTCAGAAAACAAATGGTCTGCTCATCTTTCTCCTCTTCTGTTTCGCACCAACCAGTGCTGGTTCTTTTGGGTGCCACAGGAAAGCAACATACTCTCTCAAGAAAGATAATTATTTCCTTAACTTTCTAGAAAAGGCAATAGCCAGTTATAAAATCTTACATCTCTTCTGATGCTGGAAGCCCTGAGTTGATACAGCCATGGCTTGCTGCACAGGTCCTGTTCAAGGTGACATTTGTGGGTATTGCGGTCTTCAGAGAATTTTCTAAGAACTGTGGTAGAAAAGGATGTTCATATGACACATTGCTTCTCTTCAAGATAAAGGTAAAGAGAGGCCAGTGACATTATTTCTGTTCCCAAGTGGGTGCAGCCTTCAGGCTCTTCTATTTCCATGAGCTAGCTGGGTTCATCTTCTGTGAAGAAATATGTGCAGCACAACACAGTCCAGGAGGTCAAGTAATATGTGCAACACAGCACAGCACAAGCCTGCTTAGGTCAGTTATTATGTGGATCATTAACTCCTTAAAGTACAACAGTCTTGCAGAATCATTGCATCTTCCCTAGTTTGTCTGAATAAAAGGCAAAGAGTTCAAAAGAGGATACTGGCAAGAGGCTTCCATCCCTGTCGCTGAGAAAGAAAGGTAAAGTTACTTAGCCTACAGCAGCTAAACTGGAAGGTTTTCACCTGCTAACCAGCTACCTTTTTTTTTTTTTTTTATCTGTTAAATAAAATGAGAACTCAAACCAATGTAAACATTTTCAAGAAGAAATTAATCATTATATAGAAAAAAGTACATGCTATTAGAAAATAACTTAGATTACACTTTCCTGAATATATATAGAATTAAATTCAATCCCTTCCTCCGTAGGAAAGCTTCTACATCACAGCAGGCAACTCACATAACCCTCTCATTTCACAAATGGTAATTTATTACACATGCCTGACTTTGTATGTCTAGCTTAATTACTGGGATAAATTATGCAGAAATACTTGTCCATCTATGAAGTAAAGTTAAAATGACTGCAGGGGTGAGGTGGTGTGGGAAGAGAGAAAAAGAAGCAAAAACCAAGTACTGCAAAATACGATGTTAAAATACTGATGATCTTAAAATATGAATAAGAGTACATCAGGCTGAACATTTGTATTCTGTGAGTATTTGTTCTCTGTGGTATTGTTTTCTTCATATCTGATAGACACCTCTGAAATTAGAGTACTGACCCCTTCATCTTGTACATTACAGTGAAAATTAGTTAATTAATGTCTGAGAAGTACTCAAATTTGATACTGATTATTGCAACAAAAAATACCATGGAACAAACCAGCAATTTCGTCTTCACAGAAGCATTTGAGAAATATAAAATAAATAAGGTCTCATCCATTAATAAGAAGGAAGTAAATATTGAAGGATTGAGTGGACGTAGTTAATTTTGTACCCTGGCTATAACAGATTCTTGCAGGAGAAAAAGGAAAAGTATACGAAGCCATCAAATGGAAGACTGGAAGACTCTAACTTAGACACATTGTGAATGGAGGATGCTCTGTCCTAGCTCTTTCCAGCTTCAGTGAAACCTTTAACATGCAGTGCATATTTGGCCTGGCTGAGATGGGGTTAATTTCCCCATAGCAGCCCTCATAGTCCTGTGTGTTGCACTGGTAGCTAGAAAGGTGTTGACAACACCAGTGTTTTGGCTACTGCTTAGCAGTGCTCACACAGCATCAAGTCTATCCCCCCAACACCTCCCCACCCCCCCGGCCCAGTAGGCTCAGGGCCCCAGAAGTGTGCAGGATCTTGAGAGGGGACAGAGCCAGGACAGCTGACCCAAATTGACCAAGGAGATATTCCACACTACATGACGTCAGCTCAGCAATAAAAGCTAAGGGAAGGGAGGAGGAGGGGGGCATTTGTTGTTATGATGTTTGTCTCCAGGAGCAACCACTACATGTAGTGAAGTCCTGCTTCCAGGGAAGTGGTTGGACATCACTTGCTGATGGAGAGAACAAAATATTTGTTTTTCCTTTTCTTCTGTGTGCAGCCTTGGCTTTTGCTTTAAATAATCTGCTTCTCTCTTAACCCATGAGTTTCTGATCTTATTTTCTTCCCCTTATTCTGCTGAAGGGGGAAATGATAGAACAACCTGGTGGGCACCTGGCATCCAGCCAAGGGTAAGCCACCACACTGTGCTACAATGGTTTCGTAATTACACCGTCTTCAGTTTTTGATGATCCCATAAGGAAGATGGGAAAGAGAATAGAATATATACTTAGGCTATAGTCAAGAATTTCACATATGTGGTAGTCATATTCAAAAATAAATCAAACACAAAATTCTTGATATATATTTAGAAATCAGGATTCTGAATGTATTTAGTAGATAAGAGGTTTAATATAAGGATTTCTCTCCTGCTTCTGCCTCTGTCTTTCTGAGCTACAGAAAAGTTGTATGGGCATGTGCACACCATGAATGTGTATTTTTTGTATAAATGGATGCAAGATAAAAAGCTCTACATTTAAGTTCTTAAGAAACTAGTAGTCTTGAACCCTGCCAATAGACCACAAAACAATTTGAAGAAACTTTTATTCTTGCTGAAAATTAGTTCCTTGTGTGAAAATAATTCTGAAGAAATCCTCAGTCATTGAAAAACTATAAATGCTGTAACTTGTATGTACTAAGATATTGGATATTAATATAACGGTTATAACTGCACCTCCCAACAATCACATAAAAAAAAAACAGCTAATGGGAAAAAAATTGTGAGGTGTTACGTGACACTCTACTGTGTTAGTAATGTTAGTAATGGTGGTGAATATATGTTAACATATACAAGAAAACACCAAGTTTTGCCTCTTTGGAGAACATATGCTTATTCTAAGTGTTTCCAGATGTAATTGTCAAGTATCATAAAATGCCTTTCCCTGAGCTGTTTCTATTTATCACGGAAAAAAAATTCCTTCCTTATGCTTAATTTCTGCAGATTTTGCAGCTTTTAGACAAATACAGTGGAATATATATTAATAACAGTAGATAACTGTGGACTGTATTCTTCTGTAGCAAAAGAACAACACAGTCTTTTCTATAGAATACTTTTCTTATCATCTGCTTAAGAGGATAATATTGGATTCCAAACTTCATGCACTTCTATAATATTGCAAAATTATACGTATCATAAAACAAGCCAGGACGATAATACCTGGTAAACACAAGCTAGGCCTCATTCTTCAACTTCTTTATCTTCCATCATCTAGACCTTTCTGCACAGAAAGGGCCTGACATCCAGTTACCTAAGAAAACTTCATAGTATTTTACTATCTATTATGTATTCTTCACTCTTGATTGATCAGGTACTGAATATATTGGACTGCTGGAGGAATGAATACCTTTATTACCTGTTTCTAACCATCTTAGAATGGAAACGCTGTGAAGGTCTACATAATTTTACAAAGGCATTAGGAAATTTCAATTTTTGACTGTGGTGATTTCTAATGTAGAATTTACTATTATGATTCACTTTCAGAATTTTATTACTCTTCTGTCATTGCCAGGTCAAGCACATACGATGTCAGCTGCAGCAGGGTGATGCAAAGTTCTTAAACTATGAATGTTCTTGATAAAGGTTGAAAATAATGGTTTACACTTGGTGCTATGGTTTGTAATCAAGTACTACCTGTGAATGGTAGATGGTGATACGGAGGTAACTAATTTGAGGAAAAAGTTGGAATATACAGCACTGAAAAATCAAGGTTATCTAATATAATCTTGTCAAGACTGACAGATAAGTAAGTTAGTACCTTTATGTTAATATGATACACTGCACATTGAATACACATCCTGACAGTAAAATGTTAATATAGAATCATAGAATGACCCGGGTTGGAAGGGACCTCAAGGATCATGTAGTTCCAACCCCCCTGCCTGGCAGGGCCACCAAACATACACATTTACTAGATTACTGCTTATTATTTTTTTACTGCTATATTTCCTTTGGAATCCGGATGATTCCCTTTGGTTCCAACTTTGTTAATACAGTGATCCTGTATAAAGAAGCCTTACTGTACATGACAATGTGTCCCAAAGTATTGTTACTCCTAAAAAGCTGTATATATCTACATATATAAATATTTTAATTATTTTTTGTTAACGCTTGTAGGTATTTGCCATGATAAAGTACAGTTATTCATCGACTCTTTACTGAAATATATTTAAGTACTTCCTTGATATTATAATCTGTGGCAGTATGAATTACTGGTGTTTAGTATGATCCAACGTTGAGGGAAAAGTGACTCTAGATTCATTTATAGCTTAGGCCCTTGTTTATTAGAAAAAATAGGAAAAACAAAACGAAACAAAACAAAATTTTTCTCTGGACTAACTTCACTTTAAGGTCTGACCACTGTCACTTCATGGCCATAATTAAATAATTCATATGGAGTTTGTCTATTGCTTACAATAACAATATATTCTCAGGTTTGCTGGGAAAAATGTACCTCATATACATGCTCAGACTCTCTTTTTCTTTACTAGGCAAGATAAACTGTTAAGGTGTATTTGGAAGTCAGACTCAATTTAAAATCTGTATTGACTTGGTATTACTGAGAAGGTTTATATATACTGTAACGTAACATGTTTCACTGACCAGGAGGTCAGTTTTGAAGTTTCAGCGCAACATTGACAGATTTTTCTACAGTTTTGTACTATATTTGCTGTACTGAATCAAAAAAAAAAAATTATTTTGTGCTACAGCAATAAGATCTTCTGAAATTACTGAATGAAAACAATCTTTAGTCAAAACAGAAATGCCCTTGGTTGTTATATTCTCATTAACATCCCATTAGTGTGGGATACTGTTGTCTTCCTAACACGGGAAGTAAAATGTCTTTTCTTCCTCAGATTATTATTTTCTAAGAATACTTAGGCAATACACCTAAAGTCTAATAATTTTGTTAAGGAATTATGTGCTTATAAATATTATTTGTTGTATACATGGAATTCCACGGATCGGTAATGTTGTTCATTACAATCCATCAAAACTGAAAGCAAAGAAATTAAACTTTGAGTTTTATCTGACTTGACCACTCTGTGTCATAGTGGATAATTCTATTAACAGTAAGAGGTATAAATCAAAATTGAACTAATAACTTAAAATGCTAAAAATTAACCATTAACAAACCTTTTAAATTAGATTTTACCTTCTTTGTTATTCCTGGAAAAAAGGGTCATTTTAAAAAAACATTTACAAAGTTTCATTTTTTTTAACTATTTGAGGGAATTTGAATTAGATTTTCATTTTTGCTGCTGCTGGGAAGAGGAAAACATTGCAGCTAATGGATTCAAAGAAGTTTGGAGATGTCTTTAAAGTTAGAACTAAAACAGTTCAGCTATTCAAAATCAGTTAAACTTTTAGATTTTTAGTTTCAAATAGTTGGAGTATTCGAGCTTTAAATTACTGGTGTGGTCATATGGATATTCAAGATTTGATAATTAAGAGGAAAAAAGTTGGCTCCCAATACAGACATTACTACTTCCTTGTGTTCTCTTGCTGTTGTAGTTGCATCACTTCTTTACTTTCATTAACTTGTTTTCAGTTTTGTATCAAGAAAAAACTCAGACACCATATGTCACCTTTCATATGGAAATTTGCTGGTTCACATACCAATCTGTAATATTTTTTCTTAAGCATGTTATTATTCATGATGGCAAGGAAAGATTTATAAGTTTGCAAATTTCTTTGCAAACATTCAGCATAAAAGCTTGCATATAAAAATGCACAATCATATTTGTGTCTCCATACCAAATACAAATATAAATCAATTTTATCCTTTTTTAATATTTTTACTTGCAGTTTTTTCTCTAATAGATATAATTTTGCTTCCATGAACAACTGGATGTTTAATAGTAACTTTAGAATTTTACTTCATCAATTAATTCTTGAGATGATGTTAGGTTACTAAGGAGTATAAATTCAAGGTTGTTTTGAATAGTTAAGGTACTCATATTTGTACTGGGCTTACAATTTTCATAGTTCATGGAATTCCAAGACAGAAAATTGTGTCCAAGACCAGTCTGTTGCAAACTGGGATTAGGTGTGTGGGTTACAGTTGTGGTTTAACCCCAGCTGTCAATGAACACCACACAGCTGCTTGCTCACTCCCCCCACAGCAGGATGGGGAAAGAGAGTCAGATGACTGAAAGTGAGAAAACTTGTGGGTTGAGAGAAAAACACCTTAATAATTGAAAAATAAAATAAAATAGTAAAAATATTTTTAAAAAAATAAAATAGTAAAGAGAGAGAAGTAAAACCAGAGAAAGACAAATAATGCAAATGAAAATAGTTGCTCACCACCAAATGATGGATGTGCAGCCAGTTCTTGGGCAGAATCCCCCTTCCAACAACCTCACCCCTGGTTTTATTGCTGAGTATGGTGTTATATGGCACAGAACATCTCTTTGATCAGTTGGGGTCAGCTGTCCTGGCTGTGTCCTCTCTCAGCTTCTTGTGCACTCCTAGCCTACTTGCTGATGGGGTGGTGTGAGAAGCAGAAGAGGCCTTGACTCTGTGTAAACACTGCTCAGAAATACCTAAAACATCTCTGTATTATCAACTCTGTTTCCACCACAAATCTAAAACATAGCCCCATAGTAGCTGCTATGAAGAAAAGTAACTTTATCCCAGACAAAACCAACACAGTTACAGGCCTGCTTTGATGTAGGAATATCAGTACAGCTTTTTATACTTACTTATTTCAACGTTAAGATATCATTTTTTTATCTGTATGTTACAGATTTTATCTGTATGTTACTAAAATAAAAAACTGGCTGGATGGCCGAACCCA
>NW_010101204.1:0-7901 GCF_000699245.1 Pterocles gutturalis
CCGAGAGCTGCAGGGAGGAAGAAGGGGTTTCTCTTCACAGTGGCCAAGTTTTTCCACTCCCCCCCCTTTGCTTCCGAAAGGCCTGGTTTCTGCACGCCTTCTCCTTGCTGTGGTTTAAAAAAACTCAGACTTCCAGTGCCAGGGATGCTTCTCCACAGCTCCTGCCCCAGCTCCCTGCTTATCCAGAAAGCCTGGGCCTTGCTCCCGTTGCTGTAAACCCTCCAAAACTTCCACAAGTGCAAGGCAAACGGCTAGCGCCAAAACAGCTGCAGGCAGTTCTTCCTTCCAGGCCCTTGTCTCTGTGCTGCGGCCGCTGCGGTTGCCAGGCCTCAAGTAAAGCAAAAGGCAGCTTGTAAAGGCCAGCTCTGCCCTTCAGCACCCCAAGACAAACTGCCCTAATCCATCCCCGTAGGGATCCATAATATAAAAATCACTTCAGTCTCACGGCTTAGTCTCACATGCCTTCTCCTGGCGACTCAGGGTGCACCAGGCCAGCACAGGCTGGCTTGACGCTGTGTCCTCATGAACCAGCATTAACTGGGCTGCTCTAAAACCCCGCCTCTCGCCCCAGCCAGGATCCTGCACTTTTAGCAGCCCCTGTGTCCCCCAGGCACGGCCCAGTGGTGCACACCAGTGATCACACACTGCCCACCAGGGCCTTTTAGGCAGCAGCCCCCTCACAGCTCCTGTTACAGATTTTATCTGTTCCTTATCATAAACCTTCTTATTGGCAATTATCCCGTCAAGCATTTTTACTGGGTTACCTTTATTCATACAGCAGGTGCTCACGCCCCAGATTTCATTTGGTCACTTTTTTTTTTTTCTTTTAGTGGTACATTTGGAAAGCTCATAGGCTACATGTCCTTACCACCATGTTTCATGCAGGCTCCCCTCAATGGACTACTAACATGATATTTTTTAACTTAATGACACCTTACCTGAGCAGTCAGGCTTTTATTTTACAGCCTTACATAGCACTACATTTCAGTGCTTAGCATTGAATTTTCTTTCTGTCCCCACTGTGGTGTTGTACAACAAACAGCAGGATTTCATCTTAGACCTGAGGCAAGCAAATTATTAGTGACTGCCAACACAGAAAACAAACACCCAGAAAAAAAAGTGCCAGAGTAGCTCTGTTTCTTTTATACATTTTACAGACAACAAATACAGAAGATTCAGAGGTTTAAAATTTGAAAGTATGCAAAGAATTCATTGAGAATTTCTAAGTCCAGTAAAGCACAACTGTTGCTTTTTACAAAGCTCAGTCACATTAGCTGGTTTCCCACTGTCCTTGCACACTACAGGGCCATTTAGGATACATGGCCAGCACAACAGCTTATTGAATTCAGCAGCAGGAGACACTCACATGCTCCAACACACCTGGCCAGTATCTCTGCTCCTTGCTGACCTAGGCATTTGCCAGCATGGTTTGGAGGCATCAAAACAAGCTGTGTGTTGGCACACACCTTGGGAGAAAATTAACAGCTCCTGCAAGCACTGGGTTACAACACAAACTCTGGTCTTCTTCTGAAGTGACAAATACTTTGAACTTGGATCTCTAGTTACACAGGACAGTACTCCTGCTTTGTCTTCTCTATAATGGCTAATCCAGGCTTTCTGAAAGGTAGAGCAGGGAGGAATTCATGGGGGGGGCCTTCACAGAGAGCATCAGCTGAGGTCTTTTGCCAGTACAAGTTCATCAGGGGAGAGAAGTGTGCAGGGGAGGTGGCTGCCAAAGGGGATGCTGCCTTGAGGCTTCCCTGCTGGGAACTTCCCGCTGTTGTATTGTAGCCATGATGTCTACTTCACAGCCTCCAAATCCCAGTGACAGGGAGCACAAGCAGCACCTCTGTGGCTTCCAAAGGAAGTGGCTGGTGGCTCAGAGTTTATTCCATGTGGTAGGGCACACTGCACACTTTTTCCTCCTCCTTTGTAGGGAGCAGGGGAAAGGGAATCGTATTGTCACAACCATTAAGAGCAGACGGAATAGATCTGCAGCACAGGAGGTCCTGTAAGGTGATGTCACAGCCCTCACCCAAGCCTGCGGGTTCCCTGAGCCTGCCACAAGCCATTACCCTTCTTGCCAGGCAGGAAATGCTCAGCAGTTCTGGAGAATGGCCCAGTGTGCTGCAGAGCTACAAAAATCCCCTCACCTGTAAGGACCGCAGGCAAGAATGGGTGCTGGACGATTTCAGGGCTTATCAACAGAAACTGGTTTTGCTTACACTGGTTCCTGGAAGGTGGCAGTTGTTCTTCCTTTTATGAGCCTGATCCTGTCATTGCTTCATCTATAGAGCCATCTTCGTCTTTTTTCTTTCACCTTTAGTCTTCTTGTTTTACTCGCTGCTTGAAGGTGGGAAGGCAGTAGGCCTTATCCATGCCTGGTACAAAGTGCACGTGCCATGTATCAGATGTCCATGCCTTACGGCTGCCTCTGAGTACCACACGAAGGGAGTCTGTCAGGCCTCCTCTGCAGCTGGGCAAGGTGTGGCTGAGAGAGGGTCTGTGACAAGAGCACTGGTGCCCAAAGAGCCACCGCCTCTATGTAAGCCTGCCCTGCTGTTACATCCATTAGGGCCACCATAATTAGCATGTTGGAATTTACCACTAGCAGATAACCCAACACCAAGCAAGAGCAGAGGTAGAAATAGAAGATCAGTCACTGCAATCAGTTGCCTGGAAAGCAAGCATTGGCGCTGCCACGCACTTGTTTTCAGCCAAGTATAGTTCTTGGATTGACTTGTGTGTCTGAATCAACCTTTTATTTGTTAGCAAGCAACAAGCAGGTCCAGGAGAGATCAAACTGCTGAGAAGTCTCAACTGGATGGATGATTACTAGTCTGGATGATCACAGTCGTGTATTTAAACACCATACAGTTCAAACATTCGCCAAAGTACACCACTTCCCTGCTTTCCAAATGTCTCCTTGGGAGAAGGTGTCACAGGGGTGTTAAAGAGCAGGCTTGTGCCCACTGATTAATTTATATGTTACATCTAGTCTAACACCCTTCACTGTCACACTGTCACAGAAGTTAATGCAGAATGGGTTTAAGAATCTCAAACGGGGAATCTTTCCCAAAAGGGATTGCACTAAATTGCTGCAAAGCCATATTGAAGCATTTAACCTTAAAAGTCCAGTTTCTCTCACACAACTGGCAATGGTACCCTCTACTTACTAGTTTATTACACAGCCTTCTTTCAGCATAATTTCTTATATACTGTCTATGGTCTCATGAAAAAGCAACTCACACCTAAGAACATAGCGCTATAGGCACACATGTTAGATGACCCTTCCCAGTGTAGCCAGCTTCAAGTGTTTCACAAACACCTCTCTCACCATCACGCGTGTACCTCCAACTTCTTTGCCATGGGAGCACCTGCAAGTGCTAGCTCCTGCCACCTTAAGCTGACTCACAAAGTCCACCCTGTGCCTTTCCAGCCCTCTGCTCTGCACTTGGAGCAGCTGGGGAACAGGGCGCTTCAGAAAGAGCAAGCATTCATCAGCGGAGCACGGCCAAAACGTTTTTTTATTAATGCCTTACTCTTCTGCTCTTTGGACCCCATGTGATCCAGATTTGCATTTTGCTTGCCTCAGGATAAAAAAAAGAGCATTGATATGTGCTATGGCAGCTGCAAAATTATAGCCACAACAGAGGCTGTGGAAGGGAGCCAGGACTTCACGGAAAGGCAGCATCTTTCATTCAAGTAGCTGATGTAGCAACAGTGCTTTCAGTGTTTGCGGCTTTCAGGCACGCAAGCCCTTCTTCAGGCCCAGATCAGAAGCAAACTTGAAATTAACTGCAGATTCAGGGCGACTGCTCTGACGTTAATTTAGCACATTCAGCCAGACAATTTGATAGAAGTCTGTTTTCTGTATTAGCTGTTCCTAACGAGTGTAAACTATGACTTGCATATGGATATTGCGCATCACCTGGCTCATCCAGCTTTTGGCCTCTGTGCTTCCTTAAGCCAGGAGAGACTTGGCTTGTTGTAGAAGCAATAATCAGAAAGGAGAGGGTAAAGCAATGCCCCTACTCAACTGTAGAGATAACAGAACAATGGCTGAGCCAGCAGTTTTGAAGGAGGGAAACTACTTTGGTCTGGCTCCACTCAATCAGATGCAAATGGAACCTAAAATACCAGTGATGGCAGGGCAAGGGTTCCCTAACTACTCAGCACCACCCTTCTGAGATAAGAGAGATGAACTACAAAGAATGCAAACAGACACTGTGGTTTCAGGTGAAGTGGGTGGGCTAGTTTAGCGATTTCTTTTCCCCTCCTCAGATATCTCATTTCCCTCGCTAGGGCCTGCACTTCCAAAGGTATAACCAGAGCCATTTTCCCAAATGGCATGTAACACATTTTCTTTCTATAGGTACTACCCCCAGAGGACTCCTTGTGGTTGCTGAGACCACAGCAAATAAGAAGAGTGGGCTATATATCAATGTCATGAGCGCCAAGGTTTTCACAGGACCAGGAGGTTTCTTGAAGGCATCTTCCTTTATATGTTGCTGTTGTGTTAGGTTTGAAATTCTCCCTCAGGACACTGGCTCACCAGTTTGGCCAGCAGAACGTCTCCAGAGCTGTTATGGCACTCTGTCAAAATATACCTTGCATCCCTGCCTTGCCCAGTGCTCTTCCCCAGGGTGAAGGTGGGTGGGGCAGCACCAGGGGAAAACCAACAGAAACTGGAAAAAATGTCTTGAGGATGGTTAAGTCAAACGAAACCATAAAGGTGTCATTACAGAGCCTACCAGGAGATTTAAAATTATGTCAAAGATAAGGCAGCCTAGGTGAGGCTGATACCCAGCTTCAGGGCTGCTGAGAGAGCGATGGGAAGGCAGGGAGGGTCTGCCCAGCCTGAAACAAAAAAGAGTCCCAGAGAAAGGGCAGGGAAAGGTGGACCCAGGAGGTTGTCCCAGCCAAAAAATGCCTACTGGAGAAAGATTGGAAGCTGTACTCAGAGGCAAGGAAACTAATGGGCAAATATCCAAGGCTGCTTCTCCTTACACAACAATGTCATCACGCAAATTTATCCAAGCTATCTCGCAGAGGGGTTAAATTGTGGAACAGAAATACGCATGCACATCTGCTACTTTCAAAAAACTTATCTAGCTCCTATGTAACATTTTGTTTCAGAAAGCTGTACTTGTAGTCACTTGAATCCACTTCTGTCACATCACTCCAGAAGTGTTCAGTGGCTGTCGATATGCTGACCTGGTCAGGAGTGGAGACCAGAAGCAGTTATCCCGGAATGGTCTCCGCAAGAGGGGTATGTTGCAGAATTGCACCCTAGGAGGGGCAAAAGCCTTTTCACTCACAAAGCTGGTGTAAAGGAAGATTCAGAAACAGCAGTAGCAGGGCATCTCTCATGAAACCAGAAACCAGTCTTCAATTCTTCCTAAACAAGCTGCATTGAGGCACTCCATTGTCTTCCATCTCTGCCCTTCCCCAGTATTTTTCCCTCACACACCAAGCGCCCAGGTTGTGCAAGCAGCTTCCTTTTGCTCATTAACTCACATCAGAAGCATGTTTTCCCAATAGATGTGTCAATTCCCTGCAGTGCTAAACCTTCATGAGTACTGGGATCATAAAAATTTACAACAATCAAAATCACTAGTTTCTCTGGATTATCTTTGCAGCTCACAGAGACAGGCTGCGAACATTTGTTAACTCTCAGTCCCTCCCAGATACCAGACACACATCATGTGTCTGCAGTACAGGCTGTACATGCCTTCGACTAGTCATCAGTGAGGTATCACATCAAAATCAAGTGAACGTTTCAGGCTTATTTTTAATAGTTAAACGTTTGTAATTTCTCATCCTACAGTTTGGAATTCATAGTGCAAGAAAAACCATTCTACAAACTACATAAGCAAGTTATAGTTGAGAAACATTTCTCTTTAGACAAAGACATAAATGCAGAAATGATGGTGCTGGGAATCACTGCACAGCCCCTATTAATGCTGGTCAGAGCTTGGCCCAAGTTACCATCAACAAGTAACCACGCTTACTTATTTGTGAAGACTCTAGAAGCCAGTAGCAGCTGTTTCCAAAATAATGGGGATACTAATTTCCTTCCTTGGCCCTGTCTTTCCCACATCCCAGCCATAAGCAGATTGTACTTGCACAGGGAACAGGAGGCTGCCAGTCAGAAAGTCACAAAAAGGAAGTCTGTTGCTGGAATCTGTTGCAAGAACACCTTTAGGGAAGGAGAAATCCTGTCCCTGAAAAACAGCTGACAATCCATCACTTACTGCTGCTTCCTAGTGCTGGTTCTTCCTCTCTTCTGTATGCACGTTTACTGCCCTTTTCCTTTTTGTTTTTTCTTCTACTGTTTTTGACATAGAATGACATGGAATCATTAAGGTTGGAAAAGACCTCAAGGATCACCAAGTCCAACCCAACACCACCTAACTCACTAAACCATGTCCCTAAGCACCACATCTACACATTTCTTGAACACCTCCAGGGATGGTGACTCCACCACTTCCCTGGGCAGCCTGTTCCAATGCCTGATCACTCTTTCAGTGAAGACATTTTTCCTAATACCTAGCCTAAACCTTCCCTGGTGCAACTTGAGGCCATTTCCTCTTGTCCTATCACTTGTTACTTTAGAGAAGAGGCCAGCACCCACCTCACAACCTCCTTTCAGGCAGGTGTAGAGAGTGATAAGGTCTCTTCTCAGCCTTCTCTTCTCTAGACTAAACAACCCCAGTTCCCTCAGCCACTTCTCATAAGACCTGTGCTCCAGACCCTTCACCAGCTTCGTTGGCCTTCTCTGGACCTGCTCCAGCACCTCAATGTCCTTCTTTATTTATAAGGTGACAAAAAGGAAAAATTATTTATTCAGCTTCCTCTTCTTATGTTTTTAATGCTTAATTAATTCATGAATTTATGTTGCTGATGCAGGCCAGGATGCTGCTGGCCTTTTCTTCCCAACTGAGGGACTTGTTGCTCCATTTCACCCAACCCACCTCCAGCTCTGCTCCCAGCCTGCCTGGGGCCACCTGCTCAAGCGCTCCTGCCCGCACACCAGACCACAAGCATGCTGGCTGACAAGCTCACAGCTTGCTCTGCCTCTGCCTGACTCGCCATAAGCTAGAGGGTCGCTGCTCCCACAAACATGTGGACTGCAAACCAAGAGGGATACTATTGGATCAGCTGTGCAGCTACACCTGCTCCTTTCTCTCCATCTTCCTCTTCTTTTTTGCCTTATTCCCTGCTCTGTGGCACAGGGTGCAGCTCCTCTCTGCCAGCAAGGTATACCACAGCACCAGCCTGTGGGAGCAGGGGGAACTACAGCAAAAGGTCATGCAAAACTGCCATAAAACGTAACACAGGAACTTGCTGGCACCAATTTGTCCTTTGCACACCCATGGCAATAGCTGGCTGCTCAGTATTCATTTGTGCATGTGTGCAAGTGTACAAGAAGAGGGATGCGACAGAATGCCTGGCTACTGCTCTTCCTCTATAACATAATTTGTCCAACCAAGGCATAAGCAAATTATTAAAAAGTGAGGCCAAGGCAGCAAATGGTCTGTTACATTTGCTCAGCCAGGCAGAAACAAAACCCAGGCTTGGACTATTTACTATACACAGCAAATTAGTGTTCAGCGACTCTTTTTCAGGGGGCTGAAGGGGAAAGGTTTTCCTTGACACTTCAACTTGTTAAAGTGTTGCCAACTCTGAAGAAATAATTTACTCCTGATGGACACAGTATTGCTGTTAGACTGAGGAGTTTAACAACCTGCCAGACAGAGCGGATAAAGCCCTGAATAAAATCACAACAAATGAAAATACTGTTAGCAGTTTCATAATTTAATGAAAAAGTACTTGTAAAAAGGGGACATCTGAAAAAGACCGAGTCCATCTTGGAAAATTGAATATATATATATATA
>NW_010101205.1:0-1255 GCF_000699245.1 Pterocles gutturalis
GATGCTCCAGGTGATGGTCCTGGCAACGGTCCTGCCAACGTCGATGCCCTTAGCAACAGCCATGGCAACCGGGATGCCCTTAGCAACGGCCATGGCAACTGGGAGGCTCCTGGTGATGGTCCTGGCAACGAGGATGCTCTTAACAACGGCCATGGCAACCGGGATGCCCTTAGCAACGGCCATGGCAACTGGGAGGCTCCTGGTGATGGTCCTGGCAACGAGGATGCTCTTAACAACGGCCATGGCAACCGGGATGCCCTTAGCAACGGCCCCGGCAACTGGCGTGCTCCTGGTGATGGTCCTGGCAACGGGGATGCTCTTAACAACGGCCATGGCAACTGGGAGGCTCCTGGGGATGGCCCTGGCAACGAGGATGCTCTTAACAACGGCCATGGCAACTGGGAGGCTCCTGGGGATGGCCCTGGCAACGAGGATGCTCTTAACAACGGCCATGGCAACCGGGATGCCCTTAGCAACGGCCATGGCAACCGTGGTGTCCTTAGCAACGGCCTTGGCAACTGCAATGCTGCTGACAACCACCGTGGCGACGGCCCTGGCAACCGGGGTGCTCCAGGTGATGGTCGTGGCAACGGCCATGGCAACCGTGGTGTCCTTAGCAACGGCCTTGGCAACTGCAATGCTGCTGACAACCACCGTGGCGACGGCCCTGGCAACCGCGATGCTCTTAGCAACAGTCCTGGCAACGGTCCTAGCAACGGCGTTACCCATAGCAACGTCCCTGGCAACCGCGATGCTCTTAGCAACAGTCCTGGCAACGGTCCTAGCAACGGCGTTACCCATAGCAACGTCCCTGGCAACCGCGATGCTCTTAGCAACAGTCCTGGCAACGGTCCTAGCAACGGCGTTACCCATAGCAACGTCCCTGGCAACCGCGATGCTCTTAGCAACAGTCCTGGCAACGGTCCTAGCAACGGCGTTACCCTTGGCAACGGCCCTGGCAACCGCGATGCTCTTAGCAACAGTCCTGGCAACGGTCCTAGCAACGGCGTTACCCTTGGCAACGGCCCTGGCAACCGCGATGCTCTTAGCAACAGTCCTGGCAACGGTCCTAGCAACGGCGTTACCCTTGGCAACGGCCCTGGCAACCGCGATGCTCTTAGCAACAGTCCTGGCAACGGTCCTAGCAACGGCGTTACCCTTGGCAGCTCTTAGCAACGACCCTACCAACGCCCGTAGCAACCGCATCATCCTTAGCAACGCCCCTGGCAACAGCAGCATCCTTAGCAACGGCCCC
>NW_010101206.1:0-19327 GCF_000699245.1 Pterocles gutturalis
AGAGGGTAGATTTAGATTAGATATAAGGATTAAATTTTTTCCTGTGAGGGTGGTTAGACACTGGCACAGGTTGCCCAGAGAAGGTGTGGATGCCCCATCCCTGGAGGGGTTCAAGGCCAGGCTGGATGAGGCTTTGAGCAACCTGGGCTAGTGGGAGGTGTCCCTGACCATGGCAGGGGGGGTGAAACTTGATGATATTTAAGGTCCCTTCCAACCCAAACCATTCTGTGATTCTGTGATTCTGTGAGTCTATGATTCTGTGATTCTACGATTCTACGAAGCATGCAGCACCACCTTTCTCTCAGCAGCTCCAAAGCTGGGTAAGATGTAGGCACACAGGCTGCAGTACCGGGCTGTGCCTCCTGCCGGTCCCACACCCTGGGTTCTGGCAAAGGGGGATGCAAGCCAATGCACGAGTGTCTGAGGGACACAGGCAGCTGCACAACTCCATCTGAGGATGAAGCAGTGAGCAGAGCAGTTTGCCAGTATCATTAATTGTGGATACACAAACACGCAGGCCAGTCTGAAAGCTTCTTTCCCCCCACATTTTTTTCCTGGATGAGATTTTGGCACATAGTTCCCTGGTAATCAGATTTCTTAGTCACTGTCTGTCACTATTAAACCAGTGTTCTTTCACGCTGTAATTGCATCCTATATGTAAAGTTACTCCTAAAAGCTGCCCTTGATAATTGCTTTTTCTTTGTATCGGGCAATCATTAAAGACGCAGGCACAAGTGAAACAATAGACTGTTAGGATTTCGTTCTGACGCACTTATGTGGATGCAATCCAGTTGGCCATTCACAGTATTTTAAAGACAGTGTCTATTTACCCACCCAGCTCAGCTCCAAGGTAAGCACCTACACTCATTGCTAGAGTGGTGACAGGCTTTATTTACTTTTGCTGTAATGAAGTGAATTCTGACACAAAAATGACCTTTGTTAACTGCAGGGGTATGCACAGGAGAAAGATTGACACCACAGAGGCGGACTGTGGATCACGGGAATCTGCTACAGGGATCATGATATGGCAGCAAAAAGCAGGGAAAGAAATCATTTGAATTCCATGCTAAAAATAGTCATGCTTTGCATTAAACATAGCAATATTGCCTCCACACATGGTTTGGTAAGAACCCTACGCAATGTGTCCAGCTCTGGAATTCACATTTTAAAACAGATCAAAAGTTGGAAAGGTTCTGGAAAACACATCTTCTAACAAGAAATGTAGAGTTCAGTCAGTTTAGGCTCTCAAAGAAAGAGACTAGTTTTTAAAGCTTCTGAAGTGGAGAGGCATGATATGAGCAACACCTCGACTCTATCAGAGAAAGGCCCTACAAGATCAATTGTCTGAAAGTGGAAAGTTGAAAAATGTAAACTGAAAATAGGACACAAATTCCTTACAGTGAGAGAGTAATTAATCACTGGAACATGTTACCCAGGGAAGTGGCAAATTCATCATCGCTTTGGAGCTTTTAAATGCAGATTGGATGTTTTAGTGACATGCTCTAGTAGTTCAACAGCAAGTTAGCAGCCACACTATCATTCACTTGTCTAAGCGTAAAACAATCCCAGTTCCTCACACTGCAAAACTGCTGCCTGGAATTAGGTGGCCCTTGTCACAAGTAGGTCAGAAAAACTGGGACTGTGGTTCCTTTCAGCCCCAAAATCTATAAACCCCAAATCTCATTAACCTGTGAGCATTTAAATTGTTTTGTTTGTCAGTTCTTCTCTAACTTACTTATGTTACACATCACACACCTTTAATATGTTACAGTTATGCTGCAAGTAAAGTTTGCAGGTAAAGAGAAACTAGAAGAGAAAACGTATATATGCAGGCAATTGAATTAATTTCCAACAGTTGTTAGTTCTGTGTGCCAGCTACTCTGTCTTAGCACTTCAGTAATTAATAATAGGAAGGTTTTGCTTAATTTATTTTTTAAACCTATGAAACATTTGCTGTTGAATTCATAAATCTCACCACTTCAGCCAGTATAATATAAGGGTTTCTGTACTTCGTTAATCAGAAAGACCCAACAGGTTTAACAGAGACATCTTAAATTTAGCTTTCCCTAGTTGACTGAGTACATTGCCTTAAATGGGAATTTTCAGTCTGTGGAGCTGCACTTCCTATTGACCACACCAGAATAAAGTCCTTCTATAATGGAAGTATTGCAGAATAATATTATAAGATAAATCAGATAATATTACAAGATAAATCAGATAAATAAGTTAACTCAGATCTCTGATAGCTCATAAATGACTTGTGATATATCAGAAATACAGGATCCTGAACACTGATGAGTCAACGAAATGAGCAAGGTCCAAAGGCAGGTTTTGAGAAAAGAGAACAGAAGGCTGTGAGCCACCAGAAATGTCAAAGTGAAAAAGGGAATGATGAAGCAGCTGCCTGTTACAGGGAAACAAATCCATGAGGTATTTGTATGTAGTAACTCTTTACGATGGATAAAGGAGAATTGAACAGTAAAACAGTACTTGATCAGGAATGGCAGGTCATGACCAGTTTCTCTTGAATTCATGTAGGCAAACACAGTACAGTCCAAATAACAAAAAATACTTGGGTATTTCCATTATGACATTGGGAATATTATAAGAGAAATTTGCTAATAAGAAAAATGTAGACAAAAAATATGAAAGAAAATGGAGAGCTCTTCAAGAACTTGTTAGATGACTAGAAAGCATGTGATCAACAAAAAAGACAACATTGCTTGTAAGCTTGCTTTGGTTCAGGGATATACCAAATGCTTGGAATTTCAGAAGTGTTATTTGAGAAGTGGGAAAAGATATCAAACACAAACAAAACTGTACAGAATAGCAGTTGTAAAGAGTAGAAGGTGTATAAAAAAGACAAAAGATCCTAAAGGAAAAAGTCATGACTGGTAAAACTAGTTGCCAGAAGAAATTTAAATATCTTGAGATCAAAGAAAATGAAAGCATATTTCTCACTGACAAAGGCAAAATTCTTAATAGCAATAAAGAAAAATTAAATGAATATCTGTCTTCTGTTTGACCATGATGTGTTTTAATCACCTAAGTATGTTTAGAAAATTTTATTTCAAAGAGGGAAAAAAAGGGTCCAAAAGAGAGAATTAGGTAATATCTACTAAGGATGCACATTTTAAAGCCATCAGCGTGGATAACTTGAACCCAGGAGTCCTAAAGGACTTGTCTAAAGAAATCACTGCTCACTTGTTGCTTATTTTTACTAAATCCCAGAATACCAAAGAAGTCTGAAACACCAGATGAATGATCACCTCGTGCAAACATTTGAGAGGGGCAAACTGCACCTACCAGAGTTACCATACTGATTATCCTGACATCAACCTCAAACAAAAGAATAAAAAAACACATATGGAATTTAACTGATAACAAAATAAAGGAGAATAATATAATGAATACCAGACAGCATGAAATGCTTTATGGAAACTAATGTTGCTTAAACAAACTTGAGTTCATTCTCTAAGAAGTTTTTTTTGGATAAATGTAACTGTGTAGATGTAATAAAATTTTATAGGGTGTTTGACTTGGTACCACACAACATTCTGATATAAAAATCATTAGTATATAGTACCAAGAAACTGCATACAAAATGTATTGAGATATATTGATGTACCTCAAAGTATTTGTAAGTAATGTCACTAAAGAGGGCTGTTTCTAGGAGGATAACAAAATTATGTCTATAAACCTGAGACTTACACCATACCATCCTCAAGTATTTGAAAGGAAATATAAAATTACTGCTGATAATTTTTGTAGATGGTGTAAAGACATTTGGAATGGCAGACAAAAGTGGGGAGAGGACACCCAGAGTGAACTGAACTGCTAGGTAATCTGGGTCTACTCAAAGAAAAGGCTTTTCATAAATTCATATATCTAAGGAGAAAAAAGAAATGGGCTGTTACTATAAAACAGGAATGATCTGGAAACCAGCAGTTTAACCAGATAGATTTTAAAACCAGAGTGAGCCAGGCTGAGGTCCCAGCATCAAGCTGTGGCAAAAAAAAATGCTGCTGCAGCCCTGAGAAACCTGTTAAGGCAATGTTTTCTAAGATTAAATTCCTCCTGTATCTTTGGTGAGGCCAAAGCCAATACACTGAATAAAACTCTGACATTTTTAAAGAACGTTGCACTCCTCCCACACCCAACAAGCACAGGCAGGGACTGAAGAACTCTGCTGCATATATCACCAATATAGTATTAACAATCATTAAATTTTTGTTAATTTGATGATAGTATAGCACAACCTCATGATAGTAAAGTAATGGATTTCAAAAGTGACCTTTGATCTGCCAGAATACACAAGGACAACTATTGCCAATAGCCAAAACAAAACAAGTTTCCAGTTAAGTATTTAATTAATTTTAATGCTTAGATAGATCAAACAACCAAGGAAACAACACGTGAAAAAGGTGAACTGCCTGAAATCAAAGTTTAAGTGCTTTGCTGCTGTGATTCGGGCAATCATGACTTTTGGGATCAAAAAGGGGTTAAGCGAGTTATACATAAAGAGGCCAAACTAGATGATCTCATGGTCTCTACTGACTTTAAACACTATGGAAAAGGATTTTGTGATTGGAATGAGATGTTCTCAGATGGGTAATCCCAAATTGAGGCATTAAAAACACATCACTGGAGAGGTTCTAATAAGCACATGAAAAGCTGCTGAATTTAAACTTTTGTAACTTCAAAATTACTGATCCAAATTTCTTAGATTTTTGTCACTTTATATTATACGCCCTTTGAGGACAGATTACTTCTTGTCTATCAATAAAATACCTCATGCTGAAGCTACTTGGAATTTTCCTTTCTCACCATGGAAAATTCTGACTTTTCATCAAAAAAAGGAAAAATGAAAAAAATTCCATTTTCAGCCAGAATGCTATTTTTCGGGGAAAACTTTTTCTCAAGAATGATCTTTTTTTCACCAAAATAAATTACGCTGTCAAAAGCAAAATTTTCATCCAAGAACAATTTTGACAGAAAATTTTCTACCCACCATATCTACAATACTGGCGATGCGGTAAATAAACAGACCAAAAACACATTCACTTTAAACTGTTACATGCCAGATAAAATAAATTATTCCTTCACTTTACCCTGAAGCTTATTAAATTTGAGCTGTGTGGGATGGTTTAAAAAAAAAATAAAGGTTATCTCTGGTTTGTGTTCTGTAGCTATGAAACTCAATCACCTTTTTATCTCCTGTCTGTCTGCAGTGGTGATTGACATTTGGACTTTAGCTTAATC
Source organism: Pterocles gutturalis (assembly GCF_000699245.1). NCBI lineage: Eukaryota > Metazoa > Chordata > Aves > Pterocliformes > Pteroclidae > Pterocles > Pterocles gutturalis. Next base: position 5,263 of record NW_010101206.1, read on the forward strand.
TAAAAAAAAAAAAGTAAATGGGATTTTTTTTTCTATGCATGGAAAAAGCTAAATAACCTAAGTGTGCAGATCTCAGCTGTAATATCTTACCACTGTTGATGGAGTGGTGGGTTTCCTGGGGAGCAGGAAGAAGATTTGCAGTTGTATCCCACGCCATGTGAACAACCACACAACTCGGTGCCAACCAGAGGCTCCCCCTGCAGTCATTGGCATCAAACGCATTCACTGGGCCAGGATGTTACAAAACATATTGCAAGTTGAAAGTATCTAGAGTCAGCTGCAATATGGAAAAAAATTGGACTAAATTCTTCCATGCCAGTTTGCAACTTTGATTTCTAATTATCTTGCTTTGATTAATTTGTATCAGAATTCACGCTGTTTACTCTATAATCAGTCTTTCATTTCAGCTGCTGCTGAATGAACAACACTTTTATTCTACAGCCTATCTGGTGACAGCACAGTATATTTCCAGACCAAAGTGTCTGTAATCATAATTTTACTCCTGCTAAACAATACAGATTGCCTCCATGATCTTTTTTTCTACATAACAATAGCCTTTTTAACTGAAGAGTGGCAAGAATTTTCTAGGACAGCAGCTTCCTGTCTTAAGATGACACATTTTAGCTATGCAAGTGGAAAAAAAAAAAAGCACACAGGTCACATGTAGCATCCTGCAGTGCACACAACCGTCACCTCTTAGAAGTCACTTTACCATCATCACTCCAAATCAGTCTGGATCCCTCTTTTTGTTCCTACATGATAAAAGTCAGTGCCAGTCTAAGAGTGATGGACAAATTGTCCCAGGCTCCAAGAAAAACCCACAGGAAAAAAGAATGAGAACCACACGTAGACATCTCTGAGGGAACATGCAGGAAGATAAAGTGGTGTTAGATCTCATTAGATAAGATTATTGCAGTTGGCTAGCAGAAAGGAGAAATTAGGCTTTGCCACTTCTTTAAGTAAAAGTAAATAACAGTGCTGGTGGCAACTCAGCTCTTCTTCTAAGGTTGATCATACCACAGCGCAGTTTGTCCTTCAGGGACACGTGATATCTGGTGATTTAAAATAAATCTCTAACTGTCCAGGAGGAAATAGGTCTGGGCCCAGAATTTTCAAGGTCCAGTGTGGAGAGATGGAGGATCAAGCCCTGACTCCAGAGGTAACTCTGTCCTGCAGATGAAGGTCATGGCTCCCGTGATGGATGAGGGCAGGCCAGCTCATAGGGACTCTGGGATAACTGTGCTCCCTGAAGAGGTGGCTCTGAGCTCTGTTCTCTTCTTTCTTACCCTCCTTATGTGGTCTTTTCTACACTATTTTCAAATTTCTCATATTTTTCATAGTTGTCCATTCCAGGGGATCCATCAGATTACACTGCAGAAATTACTGCAGTTCCAGACCAGGCTCTTTTTGCCAGCGTTGGCTTTAAGTGTGACCTAACCATAGCTGCAGTTACACACTCAGCACTGCCTGGAGGCAGAGCCCACATCCCACCCACAAAATGAAGCATCCCTGAAAAGGAAAAGAAAAAGTTTTGGCGATGCAGCAGAGAAAGGGTTTCTGAAAGGACAGGTGAAATCTTGGCCCTCTCAGAGTGGGAGTCTTACTACTAGTTTCAGCTCTTTCCTGGGCTGCAGTGAGCAATGCTTGCTGAGTTGTTGTCCTTTTGAGGACAGAAAATCTGGTTGCACTGCTCACCCCGACTGCTTTTCCCAGGTGGTAATTTATTCTTCATGGAAGACAAGATCCTGAGGACACAGACATTGGTATCCAAGGACTCCAAATGGTGCACAGGACAGTGATGAGTGACACAGGAGGGTGAACAGTGTGTGGCAATGAGTAACTGAACTGTTGAGGACATGGGACGGCAAAGCAAGAAGCCACACTTGCAGCAATGCACCTGGTCAGCCCCACTCCTTCCACACTCCCTGGCCAACACTGTCTGGCTATAGGCCCAGCGTACTCCCCTGAAATTCAGACTGTCACTGTAAATACAGAGAAGAAAGCAAGCCCAGTCACCAGCCGTGAGAGCTAAGATATAAACCTCAGCATCACCACCAATGTCAGCACAAAGGCTTGGATAGGTGTTTTCAAACCAACCTACACCTGCCCTTCACAAGCAACTTTCTCTGACAGCCCAGTCTCTCTGAAACAACACTCTTCTTGGCTTCTGTCAGGGATTTGTTTGCCTGAAGAAACCTAAAGTCCTTAACGTTTTCTCTCCAGTTACTCACTCCACTGCCAGTTAACGCTCGGTACAAATTGCAGACCTCAAAATTCTGGATGAATCCAAAGACACAAAGTCAAAGTAAGGGGGAAAAAAAAATGTTCTGGCAACCATCCAGTCACCAATGGAACTGGAGGAAACCCTATCATATGAATCATTTAAAAATAAGATCAGTCTGGACACAGCACTGGAAAATGTACCGTGGGGAACAGACTTGTATTGGCGGGGGAATGAACAGGATGAGCTAATCCTGTAGGTCTCTTCCATCTCTAGTTTCTGAGGGCCCAGTCCTCAAGGGACCTTGCAGGTTGGGTGCACGCCATGTCAGATTGCTTCAAAGAGCATTAACACAAGAGCTATGATAAAGCTAGGACCACATTATCACTGTTTTACTGTTCACCTTGACACAGTGAGCACCTTCGCAATGATCTCCCAGGCAATAAGACCTTGTCTAAAAGGTCAGAGTAATTTTGAAAACACTTGATGAAGGGTATTTGAGAAAGTACCTCTTCTTTGACCAGACAGAGGCTCAACAATCAAAATCCCTATCTGATCTTGTGCCTGTTTGGAGCTGGGATTTTGATTCAATGCATCATTAGAGACAAGGCCCAGCTGTGAAGCTTGGAGCTGGAGTCCATCTACTATGGTATCTGTTTACATCCAGAAATTTGTTTTGGGACGTTATCTAGTCAGAATATACTGGCAACCTGCCTCATCCTATTCAAAACAAATACCCTGGATATTGCTAAGTTCAAACATCAATAAGAAATCTTCTTGGGAGAAGATGATGGAGTAGAAAAAGACTCTGAGCCTTCTTCCCAGTCTTCGATAAACTGAAGTGACAAGGGATTGCTGTGATCAGTATTAAAACCTCAGATCTGCCCTTCTCTTCTCTGCTTGTTTTCAACTCCCTGTGTATAAATTTGACTGGAGAGGTGAGAACAGACTTTTATCTACAACAGCCATGAAACAAGTTAGGAGATGTGAGGTTTGTGTCTGGTTCTAGTCATCACTCACTTTTTCTTCCAGCTCCTTAACTTCTTTTTTGCAATGGCTATAAAGGAAGGAATAGTGTCTACTTTTTCACAAAACGCTTTTGAATTCTCAGCGAACTGGTGCGTTAGCGGTGTGGAGTGCTAGTGCTGCTAGTGAGGAGGAAGGAGAGGAACTGTTGAGGGTGGTGCAAGCGGGTAATGGGACAAAACTAGCAAAGGGATATTTTAGGCTGGAAATCAGGAAAAAATTAACAATGAAGCCCATTAGACTGTGGAATAGGCTCCCAGAGGGAGCTGCTGGCAGCCCCACCACTTGAGTCATTTCAAATACGACTGGACAAAGCACTAGAAAATATACCATAGGGAACAGCCCTGGGCTGACCTTCAGAGAGTGGAAGGGAGGGAGGGGGGAAATGGACTGCGTGACCTAACAGGTCTTTTCCATCCCTAACTTCTATGAATCTGTTACTGGCTAGTGAAAAATGTGATGTAAGGGCAGCCTGCAGTGATTGGCAGACTAAATGAAGGTCAGGAATAATTTTTTGGATGCCTTGAGCACAGTGCGTGTCCCAAGCACTGACCACACTCACTCGGCATGTTTAGCCACCTGGCAGCTCCACTGTAGCCAACCCAAATAGTTCATATTAAATCGAAGCGAAATAGCAAACAACCATCATTCTCAGAAACGTTCACTTTTCCTGGGATTTCTTCTTCTCTCTTTTTTTTTTTTTTCAGACAATCCAAAAAGAAGTGATTGAGTTGAGGTACTTGCTTAGCGAACTCAGCCCAGTCAAGGCTGACTGCTGTCTGGTGGAACCATTGTTGGAAACAAATAAGCATTTACAAGAGGAAAGTCCACCCGCTGTATTTGGATACCAGCTCAGGCTACCCTTAGGGCAGCAGACTGCTCTTGGACTGACAGATAGGCCATCGTAAACATGGGCCAGAACATCACGCTTGTCCCCCTGCAGACAGACATGCATCACCCTAGGCTGTCCAGGTTCCCTCCTCAGTGTTGTCTTTTCACAAAGCCCTTGGAAAGAAAACTCTATGTTGCAAGCACCTGGAAAGCCCTGACTAGATCTCATACCCCTACACTGCCAAAAACACTCTGTCTTCTGTGATTACCAGCGCTCACTTGTTCCTGGGACCAGAGCTTGGTGGCAAAACTGTTTACTGATTCATATGTGCTAGTTTTGTGTGTTTTGCTGGTGCACTTGAATTGCCATTTCTGATCTTGCCTTGACCTCTTCCAGACTCATCTGCTGGAAGAAGGCAAGAGGAGTGTTGGACGTTGCTAATGAAAAAAACACTCTAACTGGCAACTGATCTGGGTAAGGCACCAGAGGAAAGATGGGATGAAAAAACAAGGGCAAGAGGAGGTGGAGGAAGTGGAATCAGCCAATAAAAGAAAAGGAGGCATGAGTAACTGGGGTAAGCGGAGAGGAAAGAGCAGATAATTGACAATTAAAGGAAAATCTAGTGAAGCAGTAAAAAAGCCAGAGGTGTAGAGTTAATGCACAAGTGGTCACACACAGCTGAAACGCATCTCTTCAGCCTAGGAGGGTTTGCTTTGCCCTTACTTTGGAAGGTAGCCCAAATTTTATGCCAATTTTACGAAGGCATTTTTATGGACTCCAAGCAGTAAAAGCTCACTATACTAGAAGTGCTCAGCACTTGGAGCATGACCTGACAGATCTGCACGATCCCTGTGTACAGCCCATCAGGCCCTTGGCGTACGCTGGAGCCTCTGTGCGGGGAGATATTCAGGAGGAAGCAGCAACCCCAAGCTCTCGCTGCACAGCCTGAGGACAATCAGGAACGCAGCTCCCACTCCATTCCCCACCAAAAGCAAACACCACAGCTGGCCCCACATCATCTCGGGAAGCTGAGTTCCCTCTCTTTGATAGTCCCTTTCTATGGTACTCAAATATAGGCAGGGCAACGAGCATTGCCACCTTTGACTATATGTCATAAGGTGCTTCCACTGAATTGCAACCCTCTGAAAGTTTCCTTTCTAGTTACAAGAAGAGGAAAGCAGGGAACAGGGCAGCTGTATTTTCTTCCTTTGCTTACCTGGCAAAGCATCCAAAAGGTTTATTTTTCTTACCTGTGGTTTTATTTGTCAGTCCAAGTATATCAAATCAAACAGAGGTTTTGGTCAGGACTGATCTTGAAGGAAAAATGATACTTTCTCTCAATATTTTGTACATCAGAAGAAATTAAACAATGGCTGTAACTTCAGTGGTATAAGCAGCAAGTGATGTGGGAAGAGGGATCAGATGATGACAGACAAAATTAATTATGTGCAACAAGACCAATAGACCAGAGGCTGCTATGGGAAAGAATGAGCCAAATTTGCAATGCAACCTACATGAAATAGAAAGCATACTCTGCAAATTTAGCAGTGGGAAAAAGCAACAGTGCCTTTTCATAGATGGGTTCTTCAGAAAAAATACATAAAGGGACAGTGTGTCTGAGTCTTGTCCGCCACCTGCCAATGTTTTTATTTTAACTGTTTACTTGTCAGAGAGGAGCCAAAACAACTGAATTCCACATGAAGTCATGACCTAAAGTATATTTAGTCATTGCCTAAAATTAAAAAATGCCAGGTTGGATTCATGCTCTTAGTCTGTTCAATTTAAAAAAAAAAAAAATAAAAAAAAGGAGTCTCAGAGTCCCTCACAGAGAGAGGATGAACATTCCCATTTTGGTTTTGTCCTGTCTTTTATACTTATGCCTCTGAAGAACAAAGTACACTTTCAGGGTGAGCACATTCAAATACTGTGGTCAGGTTTATTCTTATTCCCAGGTTTGATCTTCTTTTTGTCAGTCAACGTCAATGTCTTTGGCCCATACCTCAGAAAGACATTTACACCTGCTTTCACGTCAGACATGTTTGGATCATCTGAGCTCAGGGCTCCAGGGAGCTCATTTGGCACCTGTCTTGGCCCTGCTATTAACTTTCCATGTAGTTCCAGCCAAATCACATCACCTCAATATCCCTGTCTGCAGAAGCAAGGATATGATTTCTCCTTTTGATCATATTTCTCATAGCTACCGGCGGCATTTCTAACAAGCTTCTGTTCACAGAAAGCCCTCCCCTGGACCAAGGCTTCTCAAAAAAAATGGTCAGGCTTTCAGTGGAGGTGACCTCAGGTCCTGTCCCTAAGCAGCCAGCAGTCCCTCCCTTTGCACAAACCTGCAATTTGCTGCTTTTGAGCACAGTTTCCAAGCAAGAATCAAGTGCAGTATATGAGAGCAGGCATGAATCTCTCTCTGCCCAAGACTTAGCAAGCAATTCAGGTTTAACTTTCTTTAAAAAAAAAGAGCAGAATAAAAAGTTGCTGAGATGTTTCCCATGGTGTTCTTTCTCTACCTGAAGACAAAGCTCATAGACATTTTGATAGCAAAACTCTCCTTTTTCCTTTCCAATCAACTACATGTAAGTCTCTTGCTCATCAGTGAACTATGTTGGAGAAGGCTGTTTTGCATGTGCTAATAAATTGCATACCATCTTTAGATAGAGATCTTTTGGACGTGGTTTTGGCATCTCTGAGGAAATATGCTCTCCACCTGCTGCTCTGTCCCATACAAACATCCCCACGGCGGGTTCCGCTGTCGCAGGCAGACCCTGCCACCTAGTGCAGCCAGATGTGTACTGGCCCCACAGCACACCCAAAACAGCTGGCCAGACCCCTGCTCCTCACCTGGGACAACCTACTTACATTCCGTAATGCCCTTTGCTTTGATCGCCGAAGGAAACACACTGCTACCAGCAGCAGTTTTCCTGAGATATGGAGCTGTGCAAATATTCTCCAAGGGCCTGGATCAGTTGTCAAAAAAAGTAATTTTGGTTTTCATTTCCATTTAGAAAATGACATCTGTGTGTTTCTCTGCTAGTAATAAACCAGGTATGCAGACACAGGGGCATCTTATTTTGTTATCCTATTCTTCTTAGGTTGTACCCCTTGGCTCTGGCTTGCTCGGTCCATCATCCAACAAGCAATAGTATTGTTTAGCTTTACAGTCTCTTCTTGCCCCCCTTATTCTGTGTCGTTTGCTCTTTGTCAAGAAATGAATGGTCCTTCAGAAAACCCTCAAACCTTCAAAAAACCACTAACTTTGCTTCCACTCATACATCAAGCAGCATGGCTAGTAAAAAAGGAAAGGGGACACAGCCCATGACTGTATTAGAGGTTGTCAGCAAACAAAATTGGACTTGGGTCTCTGTGTGTGGCCTGACTCCTCTCCGCAAGACTGAGCTACTGTGTGTGTTACACAGAACACACCGACTTCCTCTGAAAAATCAGGTCTGAGCCAGTGTCGGAAAGGGAATACCAAACTGGACACAAAAGATATGAGATTTGAAAAGTTCTGTTTATCAAAGCAAAATTCTCCTTTCTTTTTACAAGAACAGTTTATAAATCTTCAGTACAAGTTTGAAAGTCTTAACTATTCCACACTTTCCCTCTCAGAGCCAATGATGCCCTTTTCCAACAGGACAGCCATCAGCTTTTTGCACTCTATGCTGAACAAATATCCACTTGTTTCCTTATCTTTCATCCCTGGGAGGAAGGTATTCGTTTTCCTCCACAGTAGCAACGTAATATATTGCTTCAGTCCTTCGTTAGCTGCCTAACTCAATTCATGTCAGCTTTTTCTCTTTTCTTCTGCCCTGTGTTTCTAACCTTGTGTCTAGAAAAAAAGCCCTTTTTGCCATCCATTTTTCCAGCAGTTGACCAGCCTTGCCAAAACTTGCAGTTTTCTCCTGCTCCATTTCTTTTTCTCCCACACTTCTGACAGTAAATAGATTCTAACTAGTGAGGCGGTGTATGTTTTTTAACGTTCATTAAAATTACTTACCAAGAGCCTTGGCAGACTCTCCACTAGTTGTGTGGATTTTATCTAAGATCAGAGACGAATCATAGCCACAGGTAAGCAGGGCTAAGCCCCGAGCAGTGGGAAGAGGGGATCCACAAGCTGCCTTTCTTGTGCAGAGCCAGAATGTTCTTCTGAGCCACTGCACAGCTCAGCCCAATGCCAGGGTAATGCCCTGTTCCTGCCCCACGGGAAGGATCGGGGCTGGTGGTGGGGCACAGCTGGAGTGGGAAGCACCTCATGCCCCATCCTGATGCTCTTGACAGCAGAAGCAGAAAGGACCACTGCCCAGGTCTGTCCTCCAGCCCGTGCCTGCCTGCAGCCCACTCCTATTTGCTTTAGTCCCCTAGGCACAGTAAGACAAATGGGAACTGCACAAATAAGGGTGTGTTTCTCACCCAGGAGGGGCCGTGAAGCACAGCTGAGGCTGTGGGGCTCACACCCCTCCAACGTGGGGAAGCTGTAAGGAAAGTCCAGAGAGGAAAGGGTTGGGCAAGGTGAGAGGGAAGCAGTGGGATCCCTATCTGAAACAACAGCCCCTTCAAACTTCCCGTATCTCTCAAATCCCTCCCACCCCCCCACTCAGACCTCTCCCAAAAGTTTCATCACTTACATCTCCAGAAACCATGACCTTTCTTCTCCATCTCTTACCTGAAAAGCTTCTACCTTGAACCACCTGGCCCTGTGACCTCCTCCTGTATCATACACCTGCTAAAAAAATATCCTTGGTCTCCTCCATATCTTCTCTGCAGCCCTCCATGATTTTTCCTAAGCCTATTTGACACTTGTGGTCTGAAAAAGCTCACTGATCTCACACTTGCCTCCTGGAGTCCTCTTGCTCCATCCCAGCATCCTCACCCCCATCTCCTGAAATGACCTGGTTCCTTACAGCCCTCCTCTTCTCACAACCCATTCTACTGCTGCTGCCCTGAAAATAAATTTTGCCAACACTGCCAAAAAGCCTTCAGCCATCTCTGATCATGACGGAAAACTTTCTTCAAGTACTCTCTCTCCCAGCTGCAGAAAATCCCGTGGGGACTATTCAGTGACCTCCATAATGAAATAGGTCAGATTAGATAACCACAATAAGCCTTTCCTGGCCCTAAAGGCCTCTTGCAAAACAAATTGCTTGATCTAGCACATGGAAGAACATGAATTAATAAGGACATTCAGGGAGGTCAATCCCCGTGCTCCTGAAGCCTCTGAAACTACAGATGCCAAAGGCAGTCTAAACCTATAGATTTAAAGAGGGAGGAAAACAAGCGTAAGTGCAAAGGAACAATCTATGTATCCCTGATAATTCCAGCACAACATCCATACCATTTGTTTTGTATTATTAGACAAGTTTCATAGACATCCCGTATTCCCCAGTTTGGACTAGCAAAATGCCAATGGACAAGAAAAAAAACCACAAAAGTTTATTTTTATAGGAATAATGCGATGACACATTTTCAGCAATATATACTATATTGTCAAGCCCTCATTAGACAAGCCAAATATTTTTGTGTAATTTCTGCAATAAAATATGAAAGCACCAACATTCAGACAGAGAGGCTGGCTTTTGTTAAAGTGGGGCTCCAAGAATAACAGCTTGTGAATTACCAACACCATTGTTTGGCGGAAGAAAGTTGCTTGATATTAACAAATTCATTAAGCCAAAACTGACATGACTGTTAAGGCAGCCATTAGCAGTCTCAATCTTTACGGACTTGTGTCCCAAACAACGCCAATCCTGGGTCTTATGTCAAGTGCTCTGACAGAGTAACCTACAGCTGCTGGGGCACAGATACGTTTTCCAGCAGATGTTAATGATGATTTATGACTCACATTTCTTCCGTGTACTATGGCACTCACACAACTCATTTGTGCTACATGCTTGCAAGAGTCATTTCACCCATCCATAATAGTAGTGAAATGCAACTGCCTCTAAGGAAAAAAGTAAGTTGGAGCTGTTAACGGTAGCAGCACGCAGGTGTCTAGAACAGGGCACAAGGAAGACTTTCATCTGCTAAGGCCCACCTCACCAGAGAGACTTTCAGCCTCTCCATAACTTACTCCCTGATCACACACCCAAAGTTATCAACCCAGTGGACAAGGGATCCGCAGAGCATGTGAACGCTGCCTGTCTGAGACAGAGACAGGGGATGAGCCAGACCTAACTGCAGTCCAGGGCCTCAGCACATGGCAGATATTTTTTCTTTCTCCAGTAGAAACTGCCAAGAGGATTTAGGAAGATGGATAATAATTTGCCCAGGAGAAATTTGGAAAGAACACCAGTGTAAGCATTCCAACCCCTCTGATAAACTTCATATGATATTACAGCTTTAGGTACACAGTATCAGTGTCTGTCTACACAAGCACAGGTTTATTTATTTGTTGCTTGGTCTGGTTTTCTTCGTCTGAAGGACAGCTTCTCCTTCTCCATAGCATCCTGTATTTTTGAGAGATTTGATCCCAGATAACATGAGAAAAAAATAATGGCTTCCACAGAACCATCAAGGCAAATTACAGCAAAATGTGGGAATCTATATTTGAAGCACCTATACTGATGAACATTCATTTTCTCTTTTATCTACTCCTTTTTCAAAGGAAGTGCTTTGGTCTTCCACCTCAGTTGAACCCCCCAGTAGCACAAGGCACTTCCATAATCTCCTTTTTTCTGTGTAAGGTGGTCATGTCAAATGATCAGATTTGAATCTGGAAGGTCACAAACTTGAGTGAACATCAAAATATGACATTACTATGGTGGAAAAGTTCTTCCCATTCCTTAAAAATCTGTAGGCACATTAGCAGATATAGAGCCATTAAGGGACCAAAGCTTTTACAGATGTGTCTAATGAAAGCAGACCATTGAAGGCTCAGGTTCACCCAGATTTAGCCCAGTTCACCAAGAAATCTTTCTTGAAGCTCAAAGAAATCTTAGACAAGGATCACGTTGATTTTCACCTTCTTACCTGTCCACACGTTTCATTTCTCTTGGAAATTACATTTCATTGTCAAAAGAGATCCCATGAGTATTGTAGAGATGTGCAACTCCCATCACAGATAACTGACATCCTACAACACCATTTATGGAGCACGTTCTGGAAAATGTTTCTCCCCTGCAGTAGTTTATCTCTTATATAGAAAAAAAAATGTCAAGTTTGGAGTGACGGGGACTTTTAAGTAAGAAAGAAACTCAAGATTCACTTTAATCCCTAGGTCCCTGGGAACTTCAGCTGCCAAATATCTGTCCTACCCAACAAAGAAAGCCAAAGAAGCCTTAGTCCTATGTGTCACTGTCTTTTACCAGTCAAACCGAACAAAGCTTTAGCTGGATTAAAGCAAAGCGGTACAAACCACCAGAGACATATTATCAAACAAACCCTTAGACAGCGTGGAGACTACCATGGCAGGATCAGATAGGAAAGACAGATCAGTGTGTTATGTTTTTGTGTAACCAAAGAGTAGTACGAAGTAGCAGCAAATCATTGTGTTATTCCTCCACCCTCCTCAGGGAATGCATGTCCTGATGAATCCAAATCCACTTCTCCTGCAAATCTTTCAAACAGCCAGCAGAAAGCCTGCTTCCCTTTTGCTCTGTAGCCAGTGACATAACCTGACACCAAAGCACCCACTCCCCCAGCATCCCGTGGTCACCGCAGTAGATAAGAAACAGGAACAGGATGCAGATATCTGTCATATTAAGCCTGCCATATCCCAGTATTGCTTGATAACCCTTGCGATGTGCCTGTGATCCATATACAGATCCTAATGCCCTCAAAAAATCAACACTGTATTTATGACTACTGCTGTCACTGTCGAAAGAAAGACTTGAGACCAAACACCAAACCACAGCAGCCAATGCTCTGTTGTAGTTGGGAACAGAAAGAAGAGTAGATAATAAGCCACAGTCCCTTATATTAAATAACATTAAACACAGGAAAATATCAGCACGAAAGGAAGCTACCACTGCCCCTTTATGGAACTTGTTTTGTGTGTTCATTAAAGTTTATGGCACACAAGATGCTTGCTCTAGCATGCCTCACTAGCATAAACTCCCACAAATAACATTATCAGTTACAATCATACCAGAAAACAAATGAGCAAATTAATTGCATAATAGGGAAACTTGTTATGAAAGAGATGAAGATGATGCTCTAGAGTTTCTCAAGGGCATACAGTTTGTAGCACTGAGCTGAAACAGAAAATTCTGTTATTTGGAAATGTGGGTAGAGTTCCTGGTTTGTCTCCCACTTTACTGAATCCCTCCATTTACTCACTCTCTCTGCTTTCGGTCCCACGTGTAGCCGCTGAGCTCTGGCACCTCATCCAAGTCTCCCCATCCTGGGAATACCGACCCCATTGGTTCTGGAATCAGAATGACCACACGGCACTTATAACATTTCCAGACAGACATAAATACACAGATTAGTCTTTTCTGCATTTTTCCTCATAAAAACAACAGCAGCTTCGAAGCGCATTGGCACAAGCACTGAGATTAAGTATTGCAACCTGCTATTGTTGGCAGGGTTGCTCTGGCTTCTTCTGCTTTCCCCACCTCCCTGTAATCCTCTCTCCTCTTGGAGAGTAGTTAAATGCTATGTCCATTCATGTCACCACGGAGTAGTTTTGGCAGATGCATGCCCCAAGGTTGGGATGTTTTTACGAGAACCGTTTTCATATTTCACTGTTTGCCTGGCTGATCCTTTATCTGTTCTAGCAGTTATACAACTAAACATACTGAACCCTCTGTCAGATGATTACATATTCCATGCTGAATTGCAGGATATGGAAATACTGCCAAACACAGTCCCGGTCTAACTCTGTCGATTTCAGTGCACAGCATAGAATTAATTCAGCCCTTAAACTCCTTCACATTGGTCTTTGTGAATAAATAGAAGCAAATAATCAGTAACACGTCTTGCATTTTGTGCATCCATGCCTTTCTACACCCAAAGGCTCCTGTGGATACCCTCTAGCTCTGAGTGGCACGCTTGTATATACTACCCCTCTGCATATTTAGGGTGTTAGAACCCCCCAATTTAAAGCTGAAAGTGTTTGAACCTAGAAGAAACTGTTGTCAGGCTCCTGATGAAAAAGAAAAGATGACAGTGGACGGAGCCCTTCCCTTCACTCCTCACTGTTGACCCAGCAGAGCCGGGAGAGAGTTAGAGGTGGACGAGGCAGGAGCAGAGAGGAGCTCGTTTCCCTTCTCCACTTGACAGCAGCCTCCCTGTGCTGCCTGCTCCCGGCTACACAGCAAGAGCTCTCTGTCCTGGCGGCAGCTGCCTGCAAGCAATCATTTGCTTTTTGTAGAAAAATTCAGGGGATTTTTCAGGTTGCTTTTAAACATCCCTAAGCCCAAGGAAAACACAGGGTGCTTTTTTCCTGCAGAAGTTTTCATTACTTTTTAAACTCATGATTCCCTAGAGAACTGTTTCCGGAGAAAAAATGCTGATCTGATCTATTCCCATATCATTCAGCTGTTGCTACTGTATCAAACCATTAATATAGCTCGACGGTCTGGTTTGCACGTGATCAGAAGTGAAGCAGAAGACAGACTGTTATAGCAAGAGTTCAGGAAGGGATTTTCTCCACAGAAGAATCCTAGGAGAGAATGGGCACGCAGAAAGAAGGAAAAGCAAGTGTACTGTTCATATGTTTCAAAAATCGCTATCAAAATGTTCTGTACCTTGGATTTCAAGGTGTTTTCAAAGAGTCTCTGAATCCTGCTAATATTGCCACCTGGACACCTTCCAGACATTTTAGCATGCGTTTGCCTGCTGTTTTCAGTGCTGTTACTCTGATCACAGCTGCCCACATGCAAACAGCTTTCTTTTGTATTAAATGCCTGGAAGGTTTATTTATTTATTCATGTGTTTTGGCATGAGTGGCAGCCTCATCTCCTACCTAGTGAACAAAACAACATAAAAGAGGCCAAATCAAGGGACAACACAATCATAAAAAGGTAAGAATGAAAGTT
>NW_010101206.1:19433-24480 GCF_000699245.1 Pterocles gutturalis
AAAAAAAAAAAAAAAAAAAAAAAAGACAGGTCCTGCTAATAGTACTGTTTCAGTTCTTCAGCGCTGGATGAGGGACCACAGAGCAGTTCCTCTCCTCAAACCATTTTTCCCCTGCATGACTTCTGTCTAGTGCCTCACTATCCCAGCTTCTCCGGACCCCAACAACAATTTCTGTGCACAGCAGATTTAATGAGGACTGCATGTTGCTGGCTATTTAGTTTGCTGTAGCTATAATTAGACAGCTGACAAAGACTGGATTGTGATGAGCTCTCTTCTTCTATTACATATCGTATTTGGTCTATGTGCAAGACGAAAGATGATTTTCTTCTTTGTCACTCTCCAAACTCCTCAAGGGAGTTGATAACCATATTGGCTGCTTTTTGCCACTTACCTCACTACCACATTGTCTCCATCACTAAGCTGATAAGTGTGTTGAAGTGACATGTTGAGGAATTCAGTCAGCCTCTTACCTATGCCAGTGTTTTTCCCCCTTTCTGAAAAAGTGTTGCCTTTTGGGGGGAAAAAAAAATATTTTAATTTTGAAATGTTATGCTGCTTGTTTCATGTTAATAGTTGGTTGGATTGCATCTCCCAACACACTGTGATGTCCTCGCGTGGCAAAAGGAAGAAGTGTGAGGTGGGAACCCTGTGGCTACAGCAGGACACAGAGACGGGTGTCAAGCCCATATGAAAAAGTGAGGACATGAGAGTGGCCTGAAATGGCACCTTCTAATGAGGTTTTTCACCTGCAGTATTTCCTGGTTTTACAGGTTTTACGCAAATCTTTGCATTTTTCATACAGAAGACCAAAACTTCCCATTAAATTAGAGCCTTTTAAGGAAAAAGTGAATGAAAATGTTTTCAAACACAACATGCTAGTAAAACATCTGTTAGTTTGCTCAGATAGACACATTATCTTCAGTAATCACTGACAGTAATAACTTGGACTCAAAGACAACCCAGAGGAGATCTTTTCAGTGAGAGGACACCATTTCCAAGACAGTTACTTTTCTAACCAGAGTTCAGGACCATACCAACAATAACAGGCTCTGAAAGCTATCATCTGTAGAAGTACGTAAAGCCATTCTTCATCTTCAGTTCACTTCAGAGAGCTAGCAGAGTATCATTAGCAGAGTATTATTACCAAGATAAATGAGTAAAACAAGTTCCTGAAAAATAAAGCCAATTAAAAAAAAAAAATCAAACAAGCAAGAAAAGACTTCTGTTCCCTAGTCTGTGAAATCTCCCAGTGAAGTCAGTGGAATTTATACTCATATTAGGACAAGTTTTCTACCCTACCAAAAAAGGCCATAAATACAGATAAAGGTCAGGTGACAGATACTTGCACTCCTCACAACCTGGAATTACTGCAGATCACACCACACCTCTCCAACCAGAACCTGCCCAGGAAAAGGTGGACATTTCCTCCCAAAAGAAGCAGAGATCTTCTGTAAGCTTCCCACCCAGACAAATGGACTGAAAAGGTAACGTCCCTGTGGACACTATCCAGAAGTTGCATCATTAACACTGGGCTTCATTTCACAGCACTAGAGAGGCAGCGGAGGAATGGAAGTGAAGTCTACATGGAGATGCTTTTCAGAGAAAAGCTGCACTGTAATTCCACCATGACCCACCTAACTTAAACTGCTGCACAGACACTGCCAGGTCGCTGCCAGCAAGCAAGTAAGAAAAAGTGACTTACTCACTTTAGCAGCTGCCACCAGTTTCTACCTTTCTTCCTCTGTCAAGAATGCTCTGGCTCTTGCTTAGATAGCACAAAAACTTTCCCACTGTCTCTACTGCTTCCTTCCTCTGCTCCATAATTCAGCACAGCCCATGCACCTTGTAACACTCAGAAATGATACCCTAGGGTATAATTCCTAGCGCCTTCCCAGTCCCCCAACCAGCTGCCCCCACTTGCCTTTTGGGCAACCTCCTTGCAAGGCAAGCGGGTTGGTAAAAATAGTTCTCCCTCTCTGTCCCACTTCTGATTCATGGTCCACTTAGGTAACGTCTCTTTCAGTTACATGGAATGGCTGGGGCCTCCTGGACCCCAGGGACATTACATCTTCATAAATAAGGAGATTTATTTACAGATATAAATCAAGACACAACGTTTAGAACATGCTACAGGGAAACAGTAAAATGCAAGGAGAAGGAAAAAAGAATAATCAAAAGTCGAGGATTCCGGCCAAATTCTTCTTAAAATAGCTCTTCCAAGACATAGTGAACATTGTATCAAACTCACACAGGATCTCTAGCCAGCATCTTGGCTTCTTTCATGACTCATTTCACTCGGGCTGGGGAGTAACAATTTCCTCCCTAGCCACTGACTAACATAGCTAAGACTAGGTAGATAGAGCTCAACCCATTGTGATTGATCAGGTCTCTCTTTAGGGGAAATGATGCATTTCAGCAAACGCTACTGTACATCAAAATGTCAGCATCAAGAAAATCATCCTCTTTCACACACAGCACCGCACACCCACACACAGACGTGCACATGCAGCCCGGCGGTCAGATCATCACCTGCTAGTGTTAACATGCACACAAGCAATTACAGAGCAGACATCTGTTCAGGATGTTGCTCATTGGATTAGCATCCTCGCGCTGAGATGTCTGCAAGTCTTTGAACATTTGTATTCTAACTCTGTGCTGTCCACTAGTGCAGGGTGGTTTGTCTGTGAAGGTTCCGCATGCTGGTGCAGCATTTGTTGGCACAAATTACCCTGGTTCAGCACTAAAGCAATCGTGTAAACTGGAGAAAGCCAGCCTTGTGCAGGTAGACAAGATGAAGCTCACTTCTTTCAATCATTGTTAAGCAGGGGACTATGGAGTTCTACATGGGTTCCCTGCATGGGAGGTTTTGTAGATTTTCCTATAAGCAATAAATAAACAATGTATGTACAACGTTCTCTCTGGCAAGATGGTCACCATTTCACAGAAATCAAATAATGATTTGGAAATAAAAAAACCCACAAGTCATTTACAAGGTCTCATATAAATTATACTAAGTTTAAAAATGTTCCTCAGAACGAATGCCAAAGCAAAGTTTGAGTTTTCACTGTGATTTCTGAATACAGGCTGATGCAACTCCCTCTGAGGGCATTGGTAATATCTTGAGATTGGCCTTGGAGGTAATTAAAAATTAAACTGGACAGTGACTGCCAAGAGGTGGTAAATGCCCTTGCCAAGTCCCTGGTCCTCTGTCCCCAATGTTGGTAGCACAGGAACAAAGTCCTAGACAGGACCCTGCAGAGGTCATCACGTCCGGACTCCTGCAACTGCACACAATCACACTCACAAATACCAATTCTTCCTGTGCCCATCAGCTTTTTAAAAAAAAAGAGAAAATAGCTTTGAAATGCATGTAAGCTAGACATTATCCTGGACTTCACCATGCCAGTCCTCAGAGGGCCGTGAATAACCCATGGGCATCCCAGCATCTTCATGTGTTCAGCGTAACGCACCCATCTCGCACGGGCTGAGAAAAGAAAGAAGGAAAAAGAAAGAGAGAGAGAGAGAAAGAGATCAAAAGAGAGAAAGAGAGGAAGGAAGGAAGGAAGGAAGGAAGGAAGGAAGGAAGGGGGAGAAAGAGAAAGCAAGGGAAAGCAAGAAAGCAAGCAAGCAAGAAAGAAACTACTGCTGCCCACGCCAGGAGGTGAGGCACACACACTGGGGTTAGCCACACCACTTAGCTACACCTTCCCGCAGTGCAGCCCCTGAGGGCAGCGGTTCGTGTGCCAGGCAGTGTGAGCAGCACCTCGCCCAGCTGGCTGGCACGGGACCCCTGGGAGGACCCACATCTCCCCAGGCTCCCCCAGGGGAAAGGCTGATTCCCCACAAGTTCCTGGAGCTGTTGAGCCAACCACAGGGCATTTCCCATGCGTGGGAGTCTATGCACCGGGGTGTGCAACCAGCACGTGCATTTGCTTCACGTCAAAACAGAGACAAAGTCTGCAGCCAGCACAAGGGCAGCAGAACCGGCGGCTGCAGAGCACCCAGGTGTTCTCTCACGTTTATTGCCCACACTATGCTTTTATCGTAAGCAGATATTTCATGCCTCCTAGACACAGCCAACATGCTGTGGTGGCTGCAGCTTGCGGCTCACTGGGCTGCTGCGGAGCAGGGAGCGCGGTGGGAGGAGGGAGGGATGGATGACACTTCATTCAGTGATTGCAGGCCTCCTCCAAGGCTCAGACTTTGAAACAAGACATTGGCAGGCCTGTTTAGAGAAATGATTTCATCCGTGTATGAATTAAGCCAAAGAACACAGTACTTGTCCCTTTGGTGTTTATTTTAAAATAATTATTACATGTTCCCTTTTCTTTCAGGAACATTAAACACAATGCTGCACATGATTTTGTTCAGGAGGGTTGCAGATGGCTGCGATGAGGGAGAGTCAGTGGCAAATACCGACATATGCACTATGGCAAGTACTCAAAAATGAGCTCCTCATTCCCTTCAGCCCAAGGAATGCTGAAGTCCAATACCATTTTGGGGGAAACTAAGATGAATAATAGCTAGTTGATTTATTTTGTTGTTGATTTTTGTACTGCTGGGCCACCAGTTCTGTTGTGCTCCTACTCTTTAAATCGAGAGCAGACCTTTACAACAAAGTGCCAGCATTTGGTAGCAAGAGAGGCTTCCCTCAAGCAGCTGTCCTCTGAAAAACATGCAGTTGTTTGAAAATGTGGTTGCAAAATGTGGACAATGTGCACAGGAGTTATTAATGTTTGCAAGAAAATGTGCTGCTTCATCTCCATTACAGTCATTAACCACAGCTGTGGTTTTGCAAGCAAGGAAATCTACTGTCATTCTTAGAGCTCAGATTTGGATGTTAGCAAGCAGAGACACAGGTAGTTCCTAAAATTCCCTTCTCAGCTACAACGAGAACATTATAGACACTGGAAAAACACTTTCCTTTATCTTAATAGACCTAGCATGCAGACTGCAGAAGGAATTTAAAACAAGGTTTTAATGTCAGATGTTTCATATGGACCACATTTCCCACAGTGAAAAGGGAATAAAAATATATATATTAAAA
>NW_010101206.1:24508-59499 GCF_000699245.1 Pterocles gutturalis
ACAATACACTGTCCAGGAAAACAAACCAAGCCAGCCAGCTCTACAACCATTTGACTAGGAGACGGCTCCAGAGTCGTTCCAGTACTGGCAGTACAGCTAAGCCAGAGTTCTCCTATAAGCCAGATGACACAGTTGGAAAAATATATTCCAGAGCTTGTTATCCATCCCCTGGGCCTGCCAGATTTGCCCATATGTGACCACAGGTGTTGGCTCAACCCAAGGAGGAAAAGGATGGAGAAAGGCAGCAAGATGAAGAATATCAGGAACTGGAGCAGTAAGTATCACCAAGCCAGTGCTGAAGTTGCTACAAGTGCCAATTTCTGATGAAAGGACCGTGACCTTCACAAAGTCCAGCCCAGGTAAGAAGTGCTTATAGGTACATGCAGTGGTGGATACCTACAAGCCCAACATGTAACCTGCAAACCCAAGCTGGGATGCTCCGCTTTTGCACATGTTTGAACAGGGCAGTTGTCAAACATTTGCAGGTACAGAGTGCTAGAAAGCACAGCCTTCAGCTTCAGCTGCAAAGGGCCTCTTCTTGGCAGTTTACCATGAAGAAGCAATTCCCCAAGCACTGTTAAGTCTGCTTACAGAGGTATGGCCAGGCCAATGAGCTCTACCCCAAATTCCAAGCTGGCCAGACGCAACCCAGCTTCCGTCTGGAAGCTGTCTAGCTGTATGAGTGTAGCAGAGTGCCCAGACTAACTACCACGCTGAAAAGCAGGATATAGTAACCAGAGAGCATTGCTGTGTTAACATGGCTGCGTGGCTTCTGGAGCTGAGACTGAAGGAGATGAGGTCTCTCTGAACCATGCAGATGTAACCAGGGAGGAATTTGTTTAGCACCTGTACCGGTCTTCCAAGTGAACAAACTAAAGCAGAGTTGTTCTTGACTAAGTGCAACATACCTGGATTTCAGATCCACGGGCTGGCCCGAGGCTGCTGGCTGCAGATGAGACAGATCCCGAGCAGCGCACAGATCAGCACTGTATTTGTCATTGGGAATCAAGCATGGGAATTTTAGTATCAAAAGTACAAAAGCCCAGCACTTGAACAGGAACAACGTCTCTTACATTGCCAGCTTGAGCCATCCAAAAGTTACAGACAGGTTCCCATACTCATGAACTTGTCTTTAAATAAAAATCACACCACAAGCTATGATTTTAACAACACATTTGGGGTTGATTGCATTTACTGTCTAGGGTTTTAACCACTGGGGTCCACTTCCAAACACTTTCACAACAGGAAGGCTCAGAATATGTTATTTATGTTATTTTTAAAATGAAAGCTGAGGTTCTTATGCATTCATCTTAACTCCAGGAGCTGTGTTTTCTAAGGCACACACCAAATGTCAAGGGACTCACAATAAAATCACAAGAATTGGCAAGTCTGCCTTTGTTGGCTTTGGGGAATGAGCAGGTTGTTGTTGGAGCCACACATTAGAGGGAGACATACTCGCATGTTCTTAACCAGTGAATTATGCACAGAGGTATAATGGCAATCTGCCCAGCACTGACATACAGCAACAAGAACAGGATGCACAAAATTCCCATGCCTCTTAAGCTAATGGTGAAGCCTTGTTAGTTTCTCTAACAAGGGAACCAATGACATAACCTGTCATAAACATGTTGGGACCATTATATATACAGACATGAGATATATTTAAGCTATAAAAACCCATTTAATAACCAAAAAGACAGCTGTGTAATCTGCACATTACACTTACAAAAAAGGAAATAAAAGAAAAATTAACTGGAACATGTGTGTCTGGAGAGAAAAGGGGTGAGAGAGGCCTGAAGGCCTCTCAGAGAAAGTCTTCTAAGACCTGCTTCAGCAAAAAATTATCCTCCTTGCTCTGCGGTGCTTTGTAGAAGCCATTTTTTTACAGCTTTTAAAAAAAAAAAAAAAATTGAATGGCCTCTACACTAACAATGGGACAATTTTCAAGTAAGGGGAGGAAGCTGGGAGCAGGACTTCATCTTCTCCATTGACGGGGGAAATCAAATGCCTATGCATCTCTGTGCCCAAACTAGCTAGGTACCATCACTTGGGATCAAGACAAAGTCCAATGAGTCAGTGTATGGTCCTTGTTTTTCTTGCCTTGAAGTACAAACACTGAAGTGTCAGGAGCAATATGGCAGAAAAGAGGGATCAGCTCTCTTCTTCATCTCTGCCTTTGGGCTTGAAGTCATTGTAGATTTATGTGCAACGTGAAAACTGACTCAAACCTGTTTAACTAGGACCGTGCTTACAATGTATTTGGGGAGGGAGTACTATGGAGTATGTAGGTTTTTATAAATCGTATCACTTATGTTTTGCCATCTCTATGGAAGACATGTTTAGCTGTGCTATAATTCACTGAGGTTTTGTCAGGATCAATTTACATTTGTCATATGCCCTGCAGTCTTCAAACAAAATCCATAAATAATGGCACTGCACGAGTATTTCATCTTTTTAAACATGATTTATAGCCCATAGAATGGGAAGAAGAGGCAGTGGAGTGATGTATTTCTCTCCCAACTGCAAGCACTGATCTTCTCAAGAAAGGAACCAGTGTACAAAACTCAGCAACATCTAACCCTAATACCAAAATAGAGATTGAAAAACCCCTCAAAGGTGCCTAAGTGTCTGTATCTAATTTATGGGTAATTTACGATGGAAATAGACTATACAAAAATGTATACAAATTTGTAGCCTTGCACAACAGAGCAAATAGTTTAACTACAAAATAACGAACATGAAGTGTCTCTTGTGAGCTGCCAGGTAGACATTTTGATTGCCCAGATTTCATTACACTCAAACCAGAGAGAGCTTGAAGTCTTCCAAACATTCTTTAACTCTATCAAGTGTGTCGGTGTTCTACAGCCGATGACAATATATTTCACCAGAGTTGCCAAAAAATTGTTTAATTTTAGGCGATGCCTGTATTGCATTACTTTTTACAAGTTGAGCCAGCATGTAGGGCATGATCAGCTCCGTAGAAGAATAAGCCCATTGCCAATGTTTTCTTTGCATTCGAAAAACCAATTTCACACAGCCATTCCTTAAACAAGGAGAAAGACAACAAAAACAACAATAAAACCCTTGTTGTGTCCTTCTCTCCTCTAGCCCTCGACTCAGCTTTGCTTTTCCCAGCTTTGCCAATCAAACCCAAGCAAGTGAAGAGTTACAGAGAACGCCTATGCTGCCAAGAGCTATTTCCAGTGGACTTTGATCAAATGATGCTGTAATCCCTAATGGGAAGCATACTTCATTTATAAGGTATTCTTTGGTGTCATTCCCAAGGAGCAGGCATAACACGTTTTTGAGCAGCAAAGTGCTTTCTCTATAGAAAGCGCTACGTTTGTGCGAGGGTAGCACTGCCATGTTCAACACGATGTACAGGCCTGCCTAGAGAAGTGGGCTTCGGTATTTGCCATTGCTACAGTCCGGAAAGGCAGAGGTGGTCAGAGGCTAAGTCCTAGTGCTAGAATTTCTTCAGCCACAGCCCTTTGCCCAACAGCAGTGACTAACACGCAGCAGTGGTTTTTTGGTTTTATCATTTCCAGTGAGGAGCAAAACAGCCGGCTGTTGTGACATTTGCACTTTCTTGCAACTTTGTTGAACTTAAGAGACTCGGGTTATTCAGAACAGTATTTTATTTTCCCTGAAGTTTTATTCCAAGACCAAGGACAATTAGCTCACATTTTAACAAGGAAGCAATTAAAGAGCATGACATTCATAAAAATGATTTATTGTGCTATTAAATTAGGATGAAAATCATCAAAGTTCATAATAGCCAAAGAAAAACAAATATAAATTATCTCCATACTCAGTCTGTACCCCGATGCTTATCAGCCTGAAACTCATGTATTTATTCTCCAATGCTGCTGTGCAATTTCTTTCATTGTATCTCGCTGTTTGTAAAACTCATCATTTTCATTCTGTGCTGAATAGCAACCCTTTAAACTGAAAAGGCTTAAACAGCCTTTATCTGCTTAAAACTTCCTTTGAAAATCGGTTAGGCTTCCAGAGTAAAGGCCTTTTGTGCACCCCCAGGCAAACTTGCTGGAGCCAGGTGTCCCACTGGGCATGAGGAGAGCCTCCTGCCCCCCAGCCCACCCCCCGCAAACCCTCTGCTTCTTCCATCTGTCTCCTTGTCTATGCTTTTATGAAAATGTCTGCTCTCAAAATATTTTCCTTGTGCCTTCACTTTTTTCATTAACCTTTCCACTGTTTTCACATGCAAACCAAAAATCAAGATGTGTTTACTCAAATGGCAGTTTCAGACTAACACACTTTGCTCCCATTTTCTTCCTTAGTATATTTTAAAGCACCATAGGTATCGATTTATTATAAGATATAAATATATTAATAATTCCACAGGAAAAGAAGCGGCAATGAGAACACATCCCAGCAGTAGCACTATGGAACCAGAGATCAGGAATCTTTCTACCACTGCCTGCCTCTGTCATACTAGGAAAAAGTTTTCTGTGCCTTGGTTTTGTTATTGAAATAATAACACGTTAACTTCTTCATAGGACTCTTGTCTGCAAAACATTTGGCCACTTTCTATAAAGAAGAATTATGTTCTCTTGGTCAGTCAAGGTTTTCCAGACAATCAGGATTTTCCTTTCATACCAATATACAGATCTTCACTAGCATCTTGCATAAAAATTCTTCCTGCATCTCACTGCCACCCCTTGTGTTTTGGCTAGAGATGAGCCTTCAAAGTCTGGCAAAAGCTGCATCCCTGCAGAAGGTCCAGTTTGCATGAAGTTTAGGGATCTTACCATGCTACCAGAGGTTGCAAACCTGCCAGCCCTTCTGTGTGTTACAAGGTGATGAGCAGATCCACCTGATTGAGAACTGCAAATAAGGCCTCCGGAGCAGCAAAATCATCAGAAAAAATCTATCCCTAAAGTTAACAGGTAAGAATCAGTTCAGATAACCTGCGCTCCTGCCCAGGACCTCAATTCGAAGCATGTGGGAAAGCACGTCTCTGAAAGTGAGCATTTTATTGATCACTGGAAAGATTCCTGGTTTAGATGTCTGAGCTTCAGTGCAGCAACGGAGCTTGTTATACATTTAATTTAAGGGAATTGTTCATCTGCTTAACTACATTTTAAACTGATTTGCTGAATTGGGGTCTGCATTTTAAAGTCATAATAAATCTCTGTTTTTCTGGACATCGTTTCTCTTACTATAACTTGGTAAACATTTATTTATTAAAAATGTGAACTTTACAATTTGCAAGTAATTTTTATAGATTCCTTACAAAGGCTCATTCATGACTTGGAAAGCATCATGCAATATCACATCAATGCAAAGCAAGCTAGCAAGACCTTAGGTACATCTGTTTTCTAGAAAATAAAATTTAAAAAAATGTTTCAATTTCCCATTTCCTTAGTAAATGATCCTTACTTATTTGAAAAAGGAAAACATTAAATGTTCCGCCTCTATGATGAGTTTTAAATAGACATTTTAAATGAATTATCTTGATTGAGCTGCCTGTCAAGATAACGGTATAAATTGTTCCTTCAATCTACATTTACAAACTGATTTGAACAGCTTCAGTAAAGACTCAAACAAAAATTAAAGGAATCTGATGTAAATCAACAATGAGATTAGTGTTCAGATCTCCTTCAACAGACAGGCTGTGCTGCAGCTGAACAGACTCATGTTTCAGTTTCTTTTCTGTTTTGCTTTAATTTCCCTACTTCAACTCTGTTTAAATTTTAAAAGTATGAGTGGCAGTCTAGAAAGAGTGCTCTGAAATATATCATAAAATATTTCCAGAACCTCAGGTACTGCATCTTAAAAACTTGCATTCACTGAATGAAAGACTGAATCCTACATGAAGAAAATATGTACAAATGTTGAAATGCCAAAAAAAAAATAATTGAAAAATAGAATACTTTACATGTGATATGGACTTAAAAGGCAAAAGTATTATTGATCCTATTAATGAACCTCAATCTCATACAGAAAAAGTTATTTTTAGCTGTTCATTTCCCAGATACAAAAAATACTTTTCTTGCTGTGTTTAGTTTAGTTTTTAAATCACTTATTTGATCATTATAGTAATCTACATTTTCTGCTGTCTGCGGTTAAGAGGATTTAGGTGTTCTAGTACCTTTTAACACCATTTTCCAATAGTGTTTTACCTTTTCAACTACTTTACAGCCATTTTTAGAAGAAAACGGAACAATGATATTTGGATATAAATTTGCAGTATTCATGTTCTGAAAAATGATTAGAAGCTTTGAAAAATGTTGACATACCTCACTATTCTGTTTTGCTCTGTTTTAAATATCGGTGTACTTATTAAAGCTGGTTGGAAAATTTAATCATATATAGTATTTTTGTTTTTCATCAGATTTGAATTATTTCCAGGTTTTTCAGGACTCTCATTTTTCTACACGTCTCAGAAAATCTGTATTAAATGAGGTAGGATTTATTCCAAGTTATCCAGTGCATATCTTCAAAGAACTAGGTTATGTATATATCTTTTACAATAACTTACAATGTAAATAGTTATTAATACAGAATAGCTGGGAAAAGATTACTTTAAAAAATGTTAATGTCTTTTAAAATGCTGCGTGAGAGAGATTTCAACGAACGTAGTGAATATCTTGAGTTATAGCTCATGCAGTATTTTGCATTCATTAGATTTAACTCTTGAGGTTATTATCTACTTTTTTGTTGTGGATACACGTTATCTGTTATTTTCCGTAGCTAGAAATTAATTCCTGAAGGGCAAGATTTTTGCTTTTTTAGCTTGCTGCGTGATACATGATTCTTCACTGAAAATAATCTGGTTCGTACGTGTAGTGCAAAACCATCCGCGTGGAGAATGTGGATGCTCAGACTCTGATCTCACAGCTCTGGGCACAGAGGACGGCTGCAGTCACCCGCAGCCCCGCTTGAGCCCATGGCTCTGGTTCAGGACCCACGCAAGGAGCTGCGGCAGGAGCAGGACCAGTTCGGTAACCCTAAACAACCAGCTCAAGGTCGGGGGGGGGGGGTTTGGGGGTAGGGTTATAACCTTATAGGTGGTTCTTAGACATCAAGACCTGAGGGTATTCCCCTTCTGCCCCTGGTTCTGGGCTAGTTTTGGAGCCCAGTCACTGTAAATTCTCAGGACGGTCGCAGAAGAAAGACAGGCTTCATCTCCACTTGCAGAGCAGAGCTGAGCTAAGATGAGATGTGATGTCTGGAGGAGCTGACCTCTCTCTGTTGACCACTGTGGCAGTGCAAGCGGGGGACCTGCTTACTTAGGTGCACTTCAAGAAATTTCCTACAGCTTGGCAGAATGAATCTAGGAATGGAGGTACAGCAAGAAAAGTGGCACAGCTGGGTCACGGATTTTGCCAAAGATGCTTATTATAAGAATGTTTATATAATTTAAGCCTGGAATGAAATCCTGCTAGACATATGCTTCATTATTTTTTTTACCCTCTGAACAGATTTCCCATCAATCTCCTTGGTGGTAACTCAAGGTAAAGCCCGGTCAAGCACTGCAAGTAAACACACATGATTTGAAGCACATGAGCAGTCCTTCTGGAGTCAACAGGCTTGGCTTGTTGAAGTGGGGTGATTTGGTATGTGTGTGATGGGCAGAACTTCAAAATGGTGATACTCAAGCAAAGGCCAAAGGCTTTGAAGGGAGCAAGGCAGGAGGCAGTAGCAATTCAGTTCCTCTAGGTGAGAGAAGTGAAAAATGGTTTTAATTACTGCTTGAAACTGCTCTTGCTAACCATGGAGCTGCTACCTACCTATCACTGCCTGAAGCTGCCCCTATCCCAGAGATAGGGGTACCATGGCCAGTAATTACAGTGATTTCTGCCTTGCAAAAGGAACTGAGCTGCTGCAGCTTCACGAGGGCTCACTCCAGCAGGGAGAATATTCTCAAACTTCTCAAAAAATGGCTTTGAAAATTTGTTTTATGCTTGTTTGGGGTGGGGGGGGAGGGGGGGAATGGCAAGTCATGCAGGAGCAAAGAAAAACAACCTCAAACAACAAAAGGCCAACTCCAGAGGTGCAAAGAAGGAAATAATGATTATCAAGGTCTCAAAGTCTGGCCAACACAGCTGAAACAGCTTTGATGCGGATCTTGGACTCAGTATGCCGCTAAGTGCAAGTAAGGGTAGCCTTGACTGAACTAGCTTTAGGCATGGCTGCTTCCAAACCCATTTTCCCCAGGTTTTGCCACACCACCAATTTCTAGGATGGGTTATCCCTGAGCACAGACCAGGCTCATCCCAATAAAGCCTGCTCCCTCTTTTTTTTCATGTGTTTTACTACTTAGATTACAGTATACTGAATATTCCCCCTGACCTCTCTTTATTGGTCTCTTTTCTTCATATATGTCACTTTTGGCCTTTCAGCAGCAGCGGAACTGCCTGGGCCACAACAACAACAGGAAAAATGCTGCTGACAGATTACTGTTTTCGTCTGTGATTTAACATCAGTCCTGCCCAGGCTCTGAACTGTTCCACATTGCTCAGGAGCCTAAATCAACTCACTAGGCAATCTCGCCTCGCTCAGCAGCAGGCATCCTCCTTGCTCGGGGCAACAGGAGAACGTGCATGAGCACACTGAGGGGGATAGATTTAAGGACATACTGAAGTGTTTCTCTGATTTGCAGCCTGAGGAAAACAGCTTTACTGTAGCAGCACGGACCTGCCTAATAGTTCGGCCAGTCTGGAATTAGTGGTGAAAACAAAGGCAAAATGAGGTCAGACAGCACAGAAGTCATGAGTGTGTTGAGAGGTGAAGCAAGGTCATGACTGAGGCACACGGGGAAAGCCTGTAAGTTGAGGAGATGATCTAAACCACATCCAAGAGATGGGATGAGGCAAAGCCTAGGGTTGGAGGGAAAGCAGGATCAATGAAGAGTACATCGGGCAGGGACACACTGTGGGACGGGAGCAAGCAGGGCTGGAACAAGCTGGTGAGAAGGCAAGGGTCAAGGAAGATGTGATCAAGGCTGAGGTCCAAAGCACAGGGACAAGTAGAGCTAGGAGCCAACCACTGAAATGCATTTACACTACTAAAATTGGGCTTTCTCTGGTTGTATCCATACCATTAAACTCTCCTTGCTCTCACTGCAGATCTCCTACCTGCCTGTGCTAACTCTCGGACTGTACCCGGGAAATGTGAAGTGCACAAATTTGCCCATGGCAGAAGTGTGCTAGTGAGCTGTGCCTGTGCGCTGGCACAGTTTAAAATACCAATACAGATGTGCCCAGAGACCCTTCACCCAAGCACCCATTCACCAACAATTTGCTGTGTTACCAGATTGATCTAGCCCAGGTCCATTTCTCACATACACAGGAGCCAATGCCAGTTAGACATATCCTCATTCATACTAACGAGAGAACAGAGTTAATCTTACATCATTGTGAGAGTCTCACTTTACAGCCTTAATATTTTTCTAACACAAAAAGTTTCATGCCATATATAAATTACCTTGCCAATGCACTTTTCTGGCAGCCGGGAGATACATTTGACACTTGTAAGCAGCATCTTTGTACTGACTGGGGGCCATGGGGGAGGAAGGCCATCAAGGGACAGGTCCCATCTCAAGGATACCACCGCCTTTCTGCAGCCACTACAGCTTCCTAAACCCACTTTCCTCAAGCCTGAGGAAGGAAACTCAGCTTGACAAGTATGTTTCTCATCAGACCATGGGGGTGTTTGTTAACTGACAAAATAAAAAAAAAATCCTTTTTTCATGGAGAGTTGTGTGGAAAAGTGACTTTCCTTTTATAAACTGGCCCGAGACTCTCAGTCATGTCTGTTTTCTATGTGTGATCATTGCAGGGGAGGAAGGGGAGTCAAAGTGATTCAGCGCTTGGAGCCTCATCCAAGACTCTGCACAGCTTGGGTCACCGTCATGTTGAGAAGCAGGAGGATGACAGGAGACTCTGCTAGCAGAATGCCTCGGATTGTTTGTCCTTGCACTTAATCCACTTTATGCATCCTCTCATGCCAACACTAGCAGCAACCAGCAGCTTTGAGACACTGGAGGTTTTGTGTAGCTCTTGCACATTATTTTGCTTCAATTTTTCCTGTCAGTGTGGGACCTTCTTTTTTTCTCTTTTGTGATATATGTGGTGGTTTTGAAAGGTGTGCCTGTGAAAACAATACTGACAAAGGATTCAGTTCATCTCACTGGGGAATAACTGAAGATATCCAGCTATTGTAGAGTCATGGAACAAATTAGGTTGTAAGAGACCTCTGGAAGTCATCTGGTCAAAACTTGTGCTCAGAGCTTCAAAGTTAGCTCAGGTTGCTCAGGGCTTTGTTCAGTCATGTTTTGAAAATATTCAGGGATGGAGCTTGCACAGTCTCTCTGGGCAATTATACCAGTGGTTAACCACCGATTGTGATTTTTTTCCCTTATTTTCAGTTAGGATTTCCCTTGTTGTAGATTGTGATTATTGACACCTGTCCTTTTGCTATGAACATCTGAGCAGAGTTCAGTTCTATCTTCTCTGCAACCCTCCTTTAGGCAGCTGGACACAACAGTGAGGTATCCCCCTGTTCCTAAGGCTGAGCAAACTCAGATCTCAGCCGCTCCTCCTACCTTGTGCTCTCCAGCCCTTGACCAGCTCAGCACCCTTGGCTGAAGCCACTTGAGTTTGTCTGTGTCATTCTTCTACTAAGGGGCCAAAACTGGACACAATACTCCAGCAAGCAACAAACAGAAAGGAATAATAATTTCCCTCAGCCTGGTGGCTACCATTTGGGTGATACAGCCTAGTGCACTGTAGCCTCATTGCCATATGGGCACACTGTGGACTCCTGTCCCATTTGGTGTCCACCAGGAGCCCCAGATCCTTTTCTGCAAAGCTGCTTCCTAGCAGACAGTCCACAGGCAGTGCAGGTGCATGGGGTTACTCCATCCCAGATGCAGGACTTACTTTGCATTCCTTTTTGTTGAGGTTCCTGAGGTTCCCATAGACCATGTGTTCAGCTTGTCACGTCTCCCTGAAAAGCAGTCAAATGGCCAGCACATTCAATGCTCCCTTCAGCTTGTCACCATCCACCGAGATGCCTGCCACCCCATCACCTGGGGCACTGATGAAAGTGATGAACACTATCTATCCCAGTACCAACAGCTGAGGAATGCCACTCAGCACTGACCACCAGCCAGACGTCAGCTCATTAACCACTTCTCTCATTAACCACAAGCCCAGCAGTCCAGCCAGCTTTTCAGTTGCCTTGTATTCCACATCTCCCCAGACTGGCTACAGCTATGTTACCTTTCTTGCCTGAGGATGTTAATGTTGCTCTGTGGTGGAGCAAGCAGTGCCAAAAGTTTGAGCACAGAGATCAGAAGCAGGAGAGCTGGGCTGTTTCCCAGCCTCTGCTGTGTGACCTCCGGTAAGTCTCCCAAGCCACAGAGACCAGATGCTACATGTTGTTTAAATAAGTCAACCTATCCCAAAGATTATAGATGCAGCTGCATCTGGGACAAAAACCTTGCTTGCATGACAGCTGACCTAACAGCATTGCCAACAACAGGAGCCCATGCCCAGAATTAATAAATAAATAAAAATCAAAATAATTTTAAAAAAAATACTTCTGTAAAGAAGTTCCACTCCAGCATCTAAATCTTAGGATAGTGTCTTAGTCTCAAGCTTAAGACTTCCAGTCTACAAAAGGGTGACAAGATGACCTAAATTTGTACGCTGCAGGAGTGCCAGTGGTGCCTCTTCAGCACTGCTTGTGAATTAAGAATAAAACAATGCAACCAGCTATAAAGCTTTTAGTGCCATATAAATCCCCACGCAAGGTGATTTGCAGACGAGCAAGCGATGGCAGTGACTGGATGATCTCTGTGACTGATGCAGCATGCAGGGTGCTGCATTGCTATTGCCTTCACAGCCTGCTATATTTTGAATACCAATTAATATCAAAACTGCAGAAATTTGTGCCCAGTATCAAGATACACAAAACTTGAAGATTTTAGACAGCACCATGGGATGTCACAGGGGCTACAAAGGGATCAAAAATGATCAGAGAAGAGGTAGGGTCAGAAATCAGCTGCAGAAAGAGAGGCGAAAGCCTTACAGACATCCCATTGCTGAAAGAACCTTTTTCTCCCCACATAAAGGCTGAGGAATATCATTGCTATCACTTCACACTAGGATTCAAGGAGTGGTGCAGGCACCTTTGTGCATAGCTTGCTATCAGGCGTCCTTCTTTGCACGTGTTTTCTTCATGCCTCTGTAGCAGAGGGGAACATCCCAGGTCCCAAATAGGGATAGCATATATTGTCTGCAACAAAGCAACAGTCCTTCTCTAACCCCCTTTTCCATGTCACTGGCTTGTTTTCCTGCCACCAGGTAATCCGGGCTCAGCCTGAAACTCCATTGAGGTGGGTTTGATGGAGTTGTAAAGTAAGTGGTACAGATAGTCAGCGGTTTGCCACTGCCCTGCAAACATATCTGCCTCCTCGGGCAGGGATGCTGACCCTCCCAAACCACAGAGAGCCCCGAGAAGCAGCAGCCTGGGAGGTGGGAAAAGGGGGACACACCACTGTGCACAGGGGGGCTGGTGGCAGGATCCTGCTTCCTCGCCCTGCCACGGAAATTTCCTGCACAAAGATCCTGGAGTAAAATCTGTCAATGTGGCCTGAGCCAGGAATCCAGCCCCAGAGGGAAAGGGGGTCCTGGAGGCCCAGAGCCCCGCTGGGCGCCCCAGTTCAGACCAGTGCTGAGGGGTGATGGCTGCCAGAATCCAGCTGGTTCATACGGAGGAAAAGGGAGACACCTAATGGGAACAGGCAAAAAAGGCACCCACAGCACAAATGCATAGGGGTTGGGAAAGCACCAGTGAAAGGCAAAGACCTGCAGGACAGTCTGCGGGGGCCCTGGGAGGTGCAAAGGCATTTGGGAAGGGGCTGGAGAGCAGCACCTGCACACGGCCTGCTGCCGGGCTGGGGCTGGCCGTGACCAGCACAGGTGCTGCTATTTCTGGGGCAAAGCTGCCCCTCACCTGCTGCCCGCACAGAGTCCAGCCCTGCCTCCAGCCCCTCCTGAACCCAGCTCCTATCATCCACAAGATCAACATGGATAACTGGGGACAACCAGCATCAAAATTGTTTCCAACGGTAACCGAACTGTGAAGGGAATAAAAGAGGACACCACAGGCAGCTTCGCACCTTGCTCTCCCCCTCACTGTGGACCAGGAGGGCCAGGTCCCAGAAGAGGAAGGGAGGCCTGACAGGCCCCATGAAACACAGATTACTGTAGGGCAGCACCAATTTAATTCACCAGCTTCTGCCCATAGAAAGGCCACATAAGCTGCCAGCGATTTGAGACAGTGAATCCCATGGACCATCTTCCCAAACAGACCTCCACCCGCAGGGAGACTGAGCCTGGTGAATTATAGCCCCTCTCGAGCCACCCTGCACGCATTCGCTGCTGATCCCTCCTAACTGTCCTGCGGAGCAAGTGCTGTTCCCATTTTACAGATGAAAGAAGTACAGCTGTCCCTGTGCCCACCCCGGGCTGAGGAGATGCTGGGGGCTGCAGCTCATCAGCTGGATGGAAACAGCATGTCCCCCGCAACAGTGAAAGAACAAGGACGATTAGCTGGTGAGGCCGAGCAGCAGATCACCTCCGCAGCCAAACAGGCAAGCGTAGAGATCTCACCAGAGAAGAAAGCAGCCATGCAAACTACGGAGTGAAATTGGGAAGAAACCTCACAGATCACTGTTAATGACAGCTGCTCAGCAAGGAACAAAGTGCTTCATACTGGTCATGGGCCGAAGCCCACAGTTGTCCATGCTGGCCGTCATCTTAGACAGATGTACAGTATTAGCTTGCCAGGGATTTCAAGCTTTTGTAGTCCTAACCCGTGTTGCGGTAAGCCGAGATAGGAAATAAAAAGTGACTCCTTGCCAGCATTCCTGGATGCGCTTCAGGGTGAGAGCTGTCTGCTCCTCTCTGGCCAAGCCATGCCTATAACTGTGCGACTCTCGGGAAGCACAGAAACGTTTTTGTGGTGAAAATGTGACTCAGCAAGTTCTGCACTCAGCTGGATCTTGGAGGCAGCTGTTGGCGTCTGAGACGGAGGTGAAATACCACCAACCAGCTGATGATAGCTGGGCTCCCCAGGAGGCAGCCGCCCGTCCGGGCTGCAGCCAGCACCGGTGTGGTACCTGGTGCGAGCTGGATGGGGGGATGATGCAGTACAAAGCAGAGAGAGAGGGGAGATGCTGTGGAAAGAGATGGAGATGAATAATACAAGTATTAGGGATAGTCAGGGAAAAGGGAATGGAGAGGCAAGGAGCACAGGGCTCCGTTAGGATGGGGCATCTTAATAGGGAGAAGGGAAGTTATGCTGATAATAGGTTGACGTCTGTTGTGGCACTGACTGCAATAAGAATATCAACAAAATATTTAATTTTTTAACACAGTGGAGTTTTTTCCTTGGTTCTGGACAGTGAAAGGCTGGGCAGCCTTGGCACAGGACACCAGAGGTGACAGGAAGGGGAGAAAATGGCTCTACACAGCCGGTGTCTGGAAAGGGTTTACTCGTGCTTAAATCTTACTGACATAAATGAGATTTAAGCAAAGGCTTAACTGCTGCACTCAGTAGGGATGCTTTCTTGAATCAGGCCTTTCATCAAGAAATGTTAATTAGATGTATTTCCTTCCCAAGATGTCTGCCTGTGAGGATAACTTCATTGTCTCTGTGGTGCTCAAATACATTACTGACAAGGCCACATAACCACTTGGGCAGAGAGTGCACTGAACCTCCCGGACCCCAACTCTACCACTGGTGCTCATGACAAATAGCGTATTTATTTCTCTGAAATAACCTCCAACTACTTCAGCAAGACTGCTGCCAGAGGCAGGACTGCTCCTCACAAGAAAGATGACAGAATTCCTCTCTTGGGCTGCCAGCCCCTTCATACCAGGACTTCACGGACAACTCTGAAGACAACCATCATGCCAGCTCTACCAGCACGTGCAGTGGGTTCTCCACTTCCTCCACCTGCACAGAGAAAAAGTCACATGCCTTTGGCAGAAAATAAACCTATACGGTCAAATACCACAGCAAAGTGGGGGAAAAGTCAGACAAATTAAATAGAGGGATCAGATTCCAGCATGCCCCAAAGGTCACTCCATGCAGGGTCTGCCGGAGGGAAGGTGGGAGCAGTGTTGCTCCTCCAGGGAGAGTGCCAAGCTACCAGTCTCTTGTCAATTAATCCTGGGGAGCAGGAGGCGGTGAAGAACACCCTGCCAATTGTAAATGTGGTGATGGGGCACTGGGGGCATATATATGCATCATTAGTCATCCACAAGAATTTTGTTTTTGTAACCTCTGCATTTTTATCTGTCACTTTGAGCAATAAATATGCACTCCCGCCAGTGACTTGACATTACACTTGCTTTGGATGGTTGCCTTTCCCAAATATTAATAGTAACTCATTGTGGACACAGCATTGGTATTTAGTTAGATCAGACCAGCTTCTTTTAAAAAACAACTTTTCGTATAAAGAGAACAGATGTTTTTAATTTGCACAAAGAACAAAAACAAAGTTCTATTGTTCGGTTACAGTGAACACAAACATTACAGGCACACAGAAATTAACACCAATAGCACGTTAAGAAAAATTAAAAGCCCATCATTATACAGGTCTGCTTATTTGCGCTTTTTCCACCACTTTAACAATTCAGTGGCATGCCACGATAGCAAGTGTTGTTTTTGGGAATTCATACAAATTTGAGTGTGGCATATTTTAAAGATAAAAATGGCATAAACACAAGGACACTTTCTAAACATACATTATACAGACAATAATAATAATAATAGTTTTATAATAATGAATGAGGAATGTAAACCCTCACAGTCCAGGGCATAAGCCAACTACTAACTCATGGGGATAGGAAGAAATTGCCTCTCTGGGCTGATTATTCTATAGTTGTTCCTTACAGGGTATATTTTCCTCTACACTATCTGCACACAACAGTAAGGCCTCAGCCCTCTGAAATGCAATGTGTGCATACGAAAATGGGCAGAGTATCTTCATTTCATCAGCGAGGTTATCTTGTGGTATGATATGAAGTTAAACCAGAACGATCCTTATACACTATTTTTGCCCTGGGAATTTAAAAGCCCTTTGAATGCACTTACAAGCTCCCAGAGCATGCAGGTGAGAGCAGAGCTCAGGCAAACATCCATGCCAAGGCAATCAAGCCCCTTCCAGAACAGGAGTGCTACGCTGCAGGTGGAGGTCGCTTGCACCTCTCTGTGTCTCACAGGCACACACCCTGAGGACATGTTTTTCAGAGATAAAGCTTAGCATCACTCCCACTTCTCACCTGCTGGACTCACAACCTGGATATCTGATTCCCAGCTTACAAGGCATAGGCCTTCACATGCAGAAGCACCTCCTCTAGCATCTCCTTCTTGAAGATGCCCTAGTGACTGTCTCTAGTTGTTTGCTGTATCTTAGGTCACCCTCTTGGGCAGCTATTTCTAGGTTTAGAAATACTGCCATAACAATACTTCTATTTCAGATTTTTCAGTCCTGCAGCTGCAAGAGGACAAGGAGGGAAGGGACCCTTATCTTGGCTTCTCCCAACTCTTTATAAGCAAAGATTCTGCTTTTGGTACATTAAAACCAGACTTCACCTCATTTCCTTTCCCATTGTTCACTAGCTATTTTTTTGTCCAATAATGGGTGCCATTTTACTCTATCCTACACTCGGACTAAGTATCGAATTATGAGCCTTACTTAAGATCATCACATGAGACCTAGTGAAAAAAAAAACAAACCAAACTTTCCTTGCATTTAAAAAAAATACAGTTATAATTAAAAGACCTGGGACAGAAAAATGAAAAAGTATTTTTCTGTAGCATTCAACTAACCTGTGGATTTCAGTGCCACAGAACAACAGAAAGACAAGCACCATGACTCAAAGGGCTGGAGCCTTTTTCCACCGCTACAAGCAAGCTTCACTGGGAGACATGCTGTAAGTATGCTGCTCCAAGTGGCCGGTTTTAAACCTTCGATCACATTATATAATACAAAACCCAGTCCCAGACCCATAAAGAAAAAAAAAGAGAAACCAAAACATTACATTCATACGATACCTTTAAGCTCAAAAGAACCCAAGCCATGAATCATCTGCCACAGAATGCCATCACCTCAACATGGAAACACAGCAGCTGTTTATTACCCTACAAGAACATTAGGATGGGTGCTTCTACACAGCCAAAACAGCAAGAAAAAACAAGTAGACAAACATAATAACCTGGAATGTACAAGCTATCCTCCCTATCTTTGCAATGACTACCAGAGGGACTTTAGGGACCACAAGCAGCTGATGCTTCCAGCTGACCAGTGCTAACAATGCTTTCCACAGCACTTAAGTGATCCTTGGAAGCCAAAAGCATTTGACCTGGGCTTGCTTTGCTTTACTTAGTTGACAACAAGGCCAAGAGCTGGCTATCACACACTGACCGCAATTGCTATGTCACATCCGAAGTTGTTTCTGCCACATTTAGAACCACAATTAATGCCAGAAACAGAGTAATCACGATGCTCTGAGCTGTCCAAAGACCCAGAAATTCATCCCCCCACTGCTTGTGCAAAGAAGGCAGCTAATTGCAGTCGTGTACCTGTCCTGATGGTTGGCTGTTCATTAATAAATTGCAATCACGCTCTCTGAAACATGGCTCCCTCAGACCTTGACTCTCAGTATCTCAGAGAGATGCTACATTGCTCTTGGAAGTGGCTTATCAAAATTGGAACCATTTGCAGTTCAAATATACTGAAGTTTTCACTCAAAATTCAAAATCTCATTGTTACACCACACTCATCACTGTTGTATCTGAATACCGCCATTTCCAGACGAATTCCAGCCCCAGCTGGATTCAATGAAGAGTCACTCCGAGTCCGGGGACGCACAGTTAACACAGGCCAGGATCATGCAGCAAGTCCTGCGTGGGCTCATGAGAAGTTTGTTGCACAAGTTGGACTTTTGCTCCCACTGAATGAGAAAGTGTCTTGTGGCCAAAGGACGTTAATTAGAAGATTGCTAAAGCCCCAGGGCTCTGCTCCAGAACACTCAGACAAGCATGCCACCAGCTCCCTGCTGTATAAAGCGAACATGTCTAGCAGGGTGATGGTGTGGGTTCTGCTGGTATTGCAGAGGTCCTCTGAGAGAGGGAGACAGAGGAGCAAATTCCACTGTTCTCGTTCCCCTACATATCCCAAAGCAGTGTGAAGTACTGTAAAAACAATCTCAATTTACGGCACAGCTCTGCTCCTGCATGTGAACCAAAGTAAGGTAAGAATGGTTGGGTAATGCCCCAAAATGGGGACCAAAAGGAGATTGAGCCCTGTTTTTCAATGGCTAAAATGTCAACCCATACTTCTCACCCCACCGTAGCTCATCCATGCCACAAAAGCTGTATTTTTAGCTCACCAAGCCTCTCAGCCTTCCCGCTTCCTGGGGCACTTGCAGTCCCAGAGCCACAGCTCCCACCAGGCTCAATGACTTTCTCTTCTCAGGCAATATGTTTGGCCATGTACAGACCTGCACATGGTCTGACTGCTTCAGTGATATTGGAGCACTTCTGAAAACAAGATGTTTTCACCAAAACGCTCCCTGATAATCAAATAAATCAAAGGGCGACCTAACTGGATCCACAAAAGAAAAATGTGTAGCTGCCAAAGAACTGCTGTTATCTCTGGCATGGCTGGGTCACTGGGACATTTCACAGTAACAAAAATGTATTTCCTGTGTAGACCCATTTAAAATACCTCTGGGGAAATGTTTCATGTGCTCTTAAGACCTGAAGCCAAAGCTACCCAACCAGTTTGTAAGGAATGAGATTACCTCCCAGGAGCTGATGGAAAGCACCAAGCACCCTGTTGCACTCATGAGAATCAGGCTCAGAAGCAGCATCTGACCTTGTAAATACCTGGCAGAAGGGTGCTCTGCCCTCCCAGCGAGGGAGGCTGCCTCCCACTGCCAGGAGCTCAGATAACATTGGAGGACACATCAGGATTCAGCCCAGGCTTCCCTCTGCAACAGAAGCCACTGTCCTCCCCTGATTCACACGCAAGGTTCGGAGAAGCCAACACAATCTCTCTCTTGTAAAAGGTGAGCTATACTTTTCTTCCTGGATCTGACCAAGTTCCCTCTCCACAGCTGAGTCAGCTTTGATTCAAAGGGAGGAGGACTTTGCTGCCCATGCACAGGTCTCTGGGGACAGATGGAGGCTGTGGGTTACTCGCTATGCAGGTAATGAGACTTTGGTTGCTGCCTTGTTCATTTTCCATCTTGATCTTTTTTTTTTCTCTGTTCACCCCATCATTTGTTCATGTACTTACACTGCAGGATCTGGCTGCTTTGCTTGCTGTTCTGGCTGGGGCAAGGGAGGCAGATGGCTCCCCCAGGTTGGTGAAACATGATAAAAGGATAGCAGGGAGAGGCAAGGATGAGAACTCAGTTATTTTGCTTGCAACAAATTGTGCCTCTTCTCTGCCCTCCTGTCCCACTGGCTCATGTGCTCCATATGTGCTCCCACCAGGTTTTGTAGAGAGCAGTTGCCACTCCAGGATTTTTTGGATGAAACTGAATAAACTCTTACTCCAGGGAAAGTTCTTCCAGCTGGAAATCAATGGTGAGTCACAAGTGGCTGCGCCGAGTACCATGAAGTCTGGGGAGTCATGCAAATGATAACAGTGTCTGTGATCTGGATGCTGCTGTCATCTACACAATAGTTGGTAACTGTCCCCAGAGAATTCGCAGAACATCCTTGCCACCTAGACCTGGCCTCTCGCACCTCAGTTTGGCCAATATCCCTACAGATGAGTAAAGCTTGTATCTACAGCCACAGTCCCCTTTGCTCCTTACAACTAACATGCTGGGGAAAGGACAAAGGATGGTCTGAGGAGGAAGGACTGACATTTGGCTTTCATTCTTTCCTCTGCTGAGCCCTTACACACGTCTAGAGAGGAAAACAAAGGCCACACTGCAGCTTGGATATGTCCTGGACAGCACAAATGACAACAGCAGTGTCGGCTAGGTAATGCCCAGAAAACACACTCCCAAAGAGTGCTGAGTGCTGCAGCAATTAAAGGATTTTTTAAAAATTTCCTTTTTATTTAACACCACAATGGCAGTTAAATACCCTAGTTCAGATTGAACAAAGGCTTTCTATTTTGCTGAGGAAAACAAAAATCTACTTACCCAAAATGAAAACCAGAAAATGTGCACATCAGGATTGAACAAATTATGTGATTTCACCCCAAACCAGATTTCTTTCTGCTGAGATCAGTCCACTTTTTTTCTGGGTTTTGGGTTTTTTCAATTGATTTGGAGGCAGAACTGAAAAAGTCAAGTACACCAAGGGTGTGGGGAGAAGTGATAGCATTTATGAGAGCAACTGATATCGCTAGAAAAAACAGACCAGCCTTCAGGCACAAAGAGGTTGTTTGTTTCTTCCAGCTCTATCAGTTGGTCCCATAAAAGCTATTCCCTCTTCTTCCAAAATTCTTCTCATCTGTCTCCTTAGTCTATCCTGGCTGCAAGAATAAATCTACTGAAACAGCAGTTATTAGTTCTATTCGACACGTAAAGATGACAGACCAATCTAGAAATTACAACGGCAGCTAGTTAAACCCTATCTATTTGTACAGATTCTTGTGTCTGACCCAAGACTGAACTAGTTCCTTAACCAAAGGGCAGATAATTAAGAGAATATGATGTTATTAACCTTATCAGTATCAAGAGCTGAGCACAGCCAGATCCCACCGTGCTTGTTACTTGGCTCTCCCGTAGGTTTAACAGCATGTAGTGACTTGCCAAGCAGAGATGAGCCGCAAACCTGAGCAATCTATAGAAGAGCCCATCCAAAATAGGTCCATGACTGCATCCTTTGATCAGTGAGCAATGAATTCTCACAACCTGAGGATTTTTAGAAATGGATCGGCTTAATAGCCCATAACTCTTTTCTAGAGTGTAAAATCAGGGAGGGATAAATGTATGTGACACCCCGGAGAAACTCTCCATAGTAGCACTTCAAGGTGGCTGTGGCACAAGCTTCTGGACACAAAGAAATGGGCATTAAAGTGAGCATAATGTGGGTGAGTTTGAGACATGCCAGACTGCCTCATGCACTCTAACACATACCAGCACAGCTTCACCAGCTTCTTAATAGCACACATCGCTGGAGACCACCCAAACCAGCTGGACCTCTTTTCAGAGGAGACTTGTGTGAGGGCACCTTAGGACCACTCTGCCCCATGACTTACCCTGAGCTTTCCAACCCACACAACG
Source organism: Pterocles gutturalis (assembly GCF_000699245.1). NCBI lineage: Eukaryota > Metazoa > Chordata > Aves > Pterocliformes > Pteroclidae > Pterocles > Pterocles gutturalis. Next base: position 45,811 of record NW_010101206.1, read on the forward strand.
TTCCCTTTTCCTGTAGATCCTCATGCTGGCCCCATTCTGCTGGATGAGAAACTAGCATCTCGCTGTGGCTATGTCCTGTCAGAAGACGTGTGGGGCAACCCCGTCTTCCGCGCATCGGTGCTTGGCTGTCACGTGGCCAACGAGGTAAGACCCAGAGATGGGCTGAAAATAATTTCAGACAGTACATTGTCTCCAAAAAGACAAGATTGGGATATTATATGGCATTCCAATGTCATGTTTTAAGAAGTCAAGAAACAGTAAACTCAAGGAGTTAGTGTTGATGGTGTGTAGAAATGAATAGGCAATGGCTTTCCAGTACGAGGTTTGTTCACTGTGACTGACATGGGATTTCCTCTCTCCATGAAACGACACTTAGCCTAATGCTGCTGACTAGCTGCCAGTTCTCAGGCATATACTTGTAGCTGCTGATTTGCCAGAGAGTTTCTTGAAAGCCTCTCTGGAAAGAAGTAGGCATCTGCTTGAAAAAGCAACATTTGCAGTGTGATTCTGGCAGATCATTTCCTGGCTTAATTTGTGTGGTAATGTGCCTGTTAACACATGCCTAGGAACGTAGCTCACACACATCTGTTAGACCCAGATTTGTCGCATGTAACTTTAGCCATCTAAAAGATAATGTCTAGTCTAAACTAGTTGCTTACACTTCCACAATAGTCAACGGAGAGAAACAGGCATCTCCGGAAGGTGATTCACCCCTTCCTAAAACGTGTAAAAGTTCAGCCTGGATTTTTGATTTCCAAATGTTAGTTGAGATGCAACGTACCTAGAAACAGAACATATCAGAATAGAAACTTCATTGCTTGTCCATGTTTAGTCTGGCTGATCCTGGAAGCCACACAGAAAAAAATAAGGTAAAACTTCATGGGCAGAGGTTATGCTAACAAGAACGGGTAGGGCGGGGGTGGTGTACAGTGTGCAGTGCAACAACCAGGATTTCCAGATTGGAAATTTCTTTGGAAAGGTTTTGCCTTTTTCTGTAGAAAAATATACATCCATGTCAGATAGAAGCACAGTCCATGGCTTCATGTTTGTCTCCTGGAGAGCTGAAGGACCAAGAGGAGCTCTTAGTGAAGCTACTCAAGAGAGACACTAAACAGCACTTGTAGGACAGATCTGAACTACCTACACCAAACTAAGAACTCCAGTACTCTCTCTCCACGAGGAGGCACATAGCAGTCATGAATGGGAAGAACGGGAACCAGCTGGTCAGGAAGGTTAGATCTTCCCCTGGCTAGCTGTTCCTTAATACTGTGGCAAGAATAGCACTGAGATTTGATCTGAGGCAAAGGCTGCAAGTGCTGAGACATCTCTGTCTCAGAAAGCCCCTGAACACAAACCACTTAAGACAGGGTGTTATGTTGGAGAAACTGTCCCTACAGCTCTCAACCTGTTCTCACCCTTGTAAACCCCTCTTGGAAACAGGACGCTGGTCTGGATGGTCCCATCCAGCTGCTCCTGGAACCTTCCACACCATCTGCTGAATGGCCTGTTTTCCTTCCCAGGCAGATGAGCTGTTTTCACTGACTGTGAACATCAAGGTCTCCTCATTTTCAAGCATGAGGGCAGCTGTGACCTACACTTACCCTATGTACTGCTCCTACTCTTCCTGGGCTTCAAGAGAAATTGTATGTGAAGAAAACTACATGGAGGTAAAATCTTTCCCACTGAACGCGAAGCTACATCCAAGCTCCCTGCCAGGCACAACCACCTCCAGAAATCCCTGTTAGAAGCTGGTTTTACACTATGTACCAGGCATAATAGCGACCTGCTGACATTCAGCAGAGGGTGTAACAGTAGATACTTATTAGTAACACATTCACATGTCATAGGTATTTTGCACGCAGTGAAATTCAGTTAAGTGTACAGATGATGTAAGCCACTGCAAGAAAATGAGCAGCCAGTCAGACCAACCTGTTTAGCTCATGAGAGCTTTATTTTTATGTTACAAAGTGCCACAGCATCTGCCAGAATGTCATCCTTATATTTGAAATAATAAAACCTAGAGTTTGCAGAGCTGCACCCCTGCTGCATCACAGAACTTGCAGACATCACTAGTGAGACGGAACCTGCCTCCTGCTGGGTGGTACCATTTGGCTGTCCAGCCTGCTACCAGCATCTATGCACTAACGTAGAAATAAGGCACTAAACAAAACAAACTTCACTACCTTTTGTACACACCTACTAGAGGCAGGACAAATAAAGCATATTTTTCCTACTAGGACTTGAGGCTGTGTATTCACAGCTGGCTGTTGCAACACACTTACACCATGGTACAGATGTCTGGGGCAAACACCAGCTCCCAGCTGAGTGCCCAGAACTTGTCTCACTCTGCAGCGTGTACTGGCAAGCATTACACCATAGCATCTCCCTTAGGCACTGGGGATCCTGCATTTTCAGAGGTTCAGCCTGCATGGGAAGTGGGAACCAGTCCTGTCAACACCAATAGCCTGGTTCCCTATACAGAGAGACCCAGATGCCCCTGAAAGTCTCCAGAGTGGGATCTATTTTACAGATTACCAGATACAAAACAGGACTTTAGATTTACCTGGTTATACACAAAGCATTCCCTCTGCTGTACACGCACTGCCATAAATGCCGTGGCTTTAATCTTCATTTTAAGACCACAGAAATTATCACTATCAAGAACCTTTCTGGAAACACTTTAATTACCTCCAGTGAATGTAAATTGCTAAATCCCGACAGACACTGGAGAAGAAATCTGAAAGCCCTCTCTCTGCTCCCCATGCCTGTAAAAATGCTAAAGGTTTGTTTGTTCCCAACAAATCTTCTCTGTGTCCCCAGGTGTCAGTGAAGACCGATGTCCCCGCAGTTTCAAATGACTACACAGTAGCATGGATGTCAGCACTGCCAGAGGTATGAAGCAGAGTCTTTCCTAACAGTTCCTAGCCTGCCTCTTCTCACTAATCTCATGAGTTACTCTTGGGGCATAGCTCCATCTCTGTCAAAAAAAGGGAGATGGCAAAGATGCCATCAAGTACCAAAAAAACCTCTGAAGTTTTCTTAGAGCTCTAGACTGCAAAAAGACATTTAGTTGGGAGAACAGAGCCATATGCTTGTTACATTAGTGGAAACTGAGTTCAAGACAAACAAAGGTAGGTGGTTCTTCACACAATGGGCAGTGAATCTGTCAAACTCCTTGCCAAGAGATGTTGTGGCTGCTAACAGCTTGCTCGATCTCAAGGAGAGTCTGGAAAAAATGAGCGAAGAGAAATCTGGTAAGACATACAAAATACAAAGAAGCTACAGATAACTCAGCAGTCCCTGAGCCGAAAATTATTTGAGGCTGGAAAGTATTAGGGGGGAAATATATACACTTGTTCTATTTTTCTCATGTTTTACTTGCTCCTTATGCCCACTTTTCCTGTTGACTGTCCCTCCAAATGGTTATCATTTCAGGGCACTCTGTTTAGACCAGTATAGATATTCCTCTCTTCTTATCTTTGACACAGTATGGCTATGTATTATAAAAGGAACTCTGTCATTTGGCCTCTGGACTGCTCCAGAATCGACAGATATGAAAGAAACCATTTTATTCACAGCAAAGGCACTTTGTCCAAGGGGATTTGTTTAAGGCCACCAGTCTATGTTTCTTCCAGGGCTGCCACAAAGACAACTTAAAGAGCTACTGAATTCCTTACCTTTATATCAAGGGTGTTTCTTGCCTGCAGTGGATTAGCAGAGTCTAGTGTGACTCCGGTTACTCCAGGTTCTAAGAGGAAAACAGATGTTACAATATCATAGTTTTTTAAGAGACTTTGGTAGACTTAGATCTCATGCAGCTCATCTCTCTCTTGCAGACTCAAAATGTTGCATACCAGCTATGGCAACTGATGTTTGTCTCTCCATCAGGGAGAAAGACAATAATGGTAAGCGATGCAGCAAAACTGGGCTACAGCTTCAATAATACGCTGTCCCGCGTGTACCTCCGTGCGCCCTACCACAGCAACGAGTCTGACGTCAGTGTGGTGAGTTGTTGGTCTTGATCAGACACAAAACTGTGCTGTTTCCACTGCCTCTCTAGGACATCAGTTCTCTTTTTCTGCCCACATCCCAACAGGTCAGTGGTGTAAATATGAACATGGTGACTTCCACTTCCATGTACAGGCAGCGGTGGCTGCTTTTGATGATTGACACAACTGTCTCTTGTCCTGTCGGTAAGGACTTCTTCCTTGTTCACCAAAAATAACCGCCTAAGGAGGTAGTAGAAAACACAGTCTCCCCATTTCCCTGTGACCTACTCTGTAAGAGAAGAGGTTTACAAGCTGCCCCCAGAGCAGCATGAGCTGAGTCCGAGTCAAACATGTTCCCTGCTGTGATGCTACATTACCTCGTTCCCCATGCACTGTCGTGCCTTGTCTCTGGTTTCTCAAACCCACATGTTAGATGCAGGGAACTGGACACAAGTAAAACCACTACAGAAGGGCCAGGGAATCTTCCCTGGAGTAAACTCACAGCCTTTGCTCTCCACTGTCCTACAAATCTATGTAGGGGATGCAGCTCTGCATTGTTGGGACTCACCTAGACCTTTTCTCTGGAGAGACAGAGCTAGCCTGGCTTTTTGCAGAACAGTGGTGGCTGCACCTCCTGTCTCTCACAGAACACTATTCATTTGAACAATTGGTGAGGAAGCAGGGTGTTTTAAGTTATCGTGATCTTGAAGCCAATATTTCAAGAAGGCCTAAACAGGTGGCTGTGCCACACTTCTTTTGACAGTAAGGCAAAACCCCTGGGACAAGAAGGACAACAGGGTGGGTAACTGGGAGCATGACTGTTGGTTCTTCTGAATAAATTAACTACCCATCTGAAACTCGTGATGCAAGTCTACTTTGAGCATCAGGGTTTCTGTGACAGAACAGTCATCAGTTGGCTCATATCCTACAAGGTGTTTCATTAGGGAAAGCTGTAAAGTTACCCTGCTGAAAAGGAGTATTGGAAATACAGCCATGGTATAGTGAAGACTCACCAGTAATTCCAATTGCCCGGTGTTCTGGGACTGTCTATCTAACTCAACAGATGGCATCAGTTTCACTGACACTACGCTAACATGGACTGTGCCAAGTGTTATCCCAACATTAGTGGTTCAAGAATTCACCTTTCTGTCTAAAAACATTTTAATGGGAGTCGATGGCCAAGTCATAGTAAAACCAGAGCAGAAGAACTACTTACTGGAGCACAACAAGACACACATCAGAATAACTATCCCTATTGGAGCAGAAGGAGGCAAGCTAAAGGTTAGTACAAACCCATCACATACCAACACATTTGAGGGCCTGCACCATGGAAGATGTTTCTAAATCATGATCATTCCAAATCATTCCAAATAATGGTTGATTGCTGCTTAAAATTCTTAGATACAAAAAATATTTGAAGACCTACGTGCTCCTTCTCTGTGTTTTGAAAGCACCTGCTCAGAAACCAAGTATCTCTGATTACAAAACGTAGGAGAAGCAAGACTACTTTTTCTTAATAATCTATAAAGTACACTAACAAATTAAGAGTGAAGAGATTCATGGGCACTAGAGTCCAATTATCTGTGTTGTTACATTATGAGAGTTGTCCTGGCACACTTCTGACTTGAGTTGATGAGCAACTTCCTTGACAATTTCCATGAAGGCTGCATGAGTTAGCATGGGACCACGCTCCCAGCATGTAGTTTGGGTGAAGCCATCTGCTTTGGCCACAGTATAACCTATGTCAATCTATAATTTACAGGTATAGAGGCAGTGTCCAAAGAAATGTTCAGTATAAAGGAGCTGGCAATATTCTCACAAAGCTCTTTACCAGTTAGATTTGTGAAAATGACATGGGTGTGACTTTGGCTTATCCTGTTCAAAGTTCCCTGTTTGGTGTATCAGTGGACACTTACATCACTATGTGTATGTAACACCAGGCAGACTTGGTCTGAAGAACTGTTGGAAGCCCTGACAACCTTTCGGAGTGAACTGGGACAGATTGAGAAACACGACAGCTAGTTCAGGGATTGCAAAAAAAAAAAAAAATGCAAATAGGGTCACTTACTAAACTTAATGAGGACACCCCTCCCAACCCTGATACCTCCTTACTGAGAATCTCAGCAGTATCTGAGACAGATATGGACCAGACAAGTGGGCCAAACTCCCTTAGAAAAATCCATCCCAAACTGTACTAGAATACCATTTTCTCTTTCTAGTGTAATAATTTTAACCACATGCAGTCATTCCTCTATTGAGCTATTGAGAATTAAGTCTTAATCACAAATTTTACCTCCTAGAGCTCCGTATCTGGTGGTGTGTACGGAGTCATTTACAGTATTGACTTGTTCTTGGAGCACACGTGGACAGATGCAGACTGGCAAACCACAAAGTATACTGTCATCAAATCCATCACTACACCTTTCATGCCACAAATACCAACTGTTATCAACAGTAAGTCATTCCTCTCAATGCCTTTTACCAATCTCTTGCTTTTGCTATGTTATACATTGTTCCATTTGACCTCTGCCACACACCGACATTCACCAGAACATTCTCAACTCCCACTTCCATTTTGCTAGCTGAAGTCAAGATGGTATTACAAGGTATTACAAAAAAACCTCAAAACTTTAGCCTTAATGGATGTGTCATTTATCACCTGTCATCATGGGATGAAATTAAAATTATCAGTTGCTGATAAGACAATGAACATTTTTTTCACACTATCATTCAGATTTTTCCAGTGAGCCGTGGGACCCCAGAATAAAAATGTTACATTGTGCAGTTATCACACTGGGGAGAACTGTCTTAGGACAGCATTTATTGATGGCATTTTCTCCCCAAAACGGTCTGCATTTGTTATCTAGGGAGAATACTGAAATCACTGTGCCAACCAGTGGTGTAGTAATATTTTTTCAATTATATTTTCCAATGCATTAAGCCAGTAAACAACTTTGGAGCTGACTGGATAACTGGTATAGAAAGAAAAAGGAGCCTCTTGGCATACAATATGATAGCTTTTCCATATTTTATGTGGCTGAACTAGATTCTAGATTTCTTTATAGGAAAGTTATCGCACATCATAGTGCACCTCTAGAAAGTTACTGAACCCACTTGCTAGCAAGTTGTATGTATTTGTTGCTAATTGCCTGCAGCTTGAAGAAACTCTCGTGTACTCAGAGTATTTCAGATCTGACTAGAACACAAACACTCATTAATCAGAGCCATTAAAGAGATGGCTGTTGGCTAAGTTTCCTGGAACTTGAATGGGAGGCCACCCCAACTGTCTTCGTTACTTGATCCACATCAGCAGTAATTTGATGTTCTCTCCCTGCAGATACCGTGCCAGACGAAAGGCTATTTAATGTTGCATTTGGACACTTTCTTCCCGATGTCTCTCTGGTGGCAATCGCAATAGGAAATGTGCCATTTACCCTGAGGGAAGCACAGCACCATGGGTTTAAGATTTTTGAAACTCCTTTTTCTAACAGAACAAAAGGATTTATCCTGGAAGTCTCTTTTGATGATCCGTATGTTCTAAAGGAGGTAAGACACAGCAGGTCACTTCAGCAGCTGAGTGGAGGAGGTAGGGCAGTCCCTTTTCAAAACATAGTTCATCTTTTATTAACCAACAACTGTTCCTCCATCATAAAGGTGTCAATGAGTCTAAACTCATCTGAAATAAGATTAGAGGCTTGTATATCCCCACCTTGCTCTCCCTAGGTCTCTGGGATACATGCAGCATCAGGTGTGATTAGATGGTATGAAATATGATTTCCTTTAGTGTCTGTCAGCATGGCTAATGCCCGAGCATGTGCCCAGCAGGAAGAGGTTTGTCAAACCTCTACTAAATCCTGTCCCTTGAAATAGAAGTGCCTTGGAAAAATAAATCAATTATTGCAATCCTGCAAACACCGATTACCAACGTCCAGTAATTCCTGAACCTACTGTTTGTGAGAGCCATTTGACCACTGGCACAGGGCACGCAATGTGTGAGCACATACAGGCAGGCTCAGGGTATTCAAAATGTAATTTTGTTAAGCTTCAGACCATTTCTAATGTAAATACTTGGGAAAAGTATAAACTCACAGAGGGAATTCAACCTCTCATCTTAGTGGGAGGATACATAACTGCAACTCCTCTACCGCTGTTTCAACCAAATCATGCAGGGCTGTGATGCTATTTTCTCTTACAAGGAACAACATTGTGAACATACAGGATCAGAGGTTGTGCAAATAGTTTTCAGGTTGCAGTCAAACCACAGTTAAATTGCATTATGGATCAAAGCAAGCCAAAAATGTTCAGAAGTATTTCTTTCAGGTTGAACAGCAGGTTTTGCTTTAGGGGCACTTTTAGTGAAGTACATGAGGATATTGAGAGGGGTCTCTCACAGCATCTCCTCACACCTTCTGTCTCATCAATTACTCACTCTCTCGGATTCAGCCAACGCTCTGAGTGAAGAATAAGAAGGATTTGGACCCAGATCTCCCTCTATGAGCTCTTTCACCAGCGGACTACAGAGGAAACACCACTGTGTTCACTTCTGCCTCCATTTTTTGAACAGGCACTACATCCTCTGCATTTATGTTTGGCTGAAATTGCTGCTGAATCCAGTCCAGATTTCTGAATAGTTTTAGGCCAACTGAAGTGATGTTTTTGGAGACTGAGCTATTTGCAGGGGAGAGGATGGTGCTGGAATATTATTTAGTGCTGCTCAGGATATACATGCCTGTCTGTGCTGGAAACCATTGCTACTGCAGCCTTACTCTTCTCTCTCTTTCAGTATGTGAACAGAAATGAAACAAAATACACTCTCCTTGTTAACTACACTATAAGCGTGGGTCCGGAGATGACACTCTATTATCATTCAGCAGAGGTGGAGTGTATGATAGCTGATATTGGTAAGCTTTCCCCTGATACTAACTGGTTTGCATCAACAGCACGGATCAGATTTTCATTGAATTCAGTGAGAACAGCATTAGATGGAGGATGAGAGCTTTTGGGAAAACCCCACCCTTCAATAGCTCATTATTGGTAACATAGCCAACTTGCTGCTTTTCTGATGGCAGCTCTTCTGCATACTGGCAAGACACTCTGCCCTCAAGACATTGAGAGCAATAAAAACTAGTGTGTAGAAGAAGTTGGCTTGCAAACTCAGCAAACAAGATGCCTCATGACTTGAACATACATCTACTGGCAAAACTTTCAGACGTTGCTACGACTTTCAGTTTGTCCTGAGCTGCAATTCTGCCTCTGTGTTCAGGGCAGAACTCAACTGACTCAAATAAACTGCTGTGAACTCCAAAGACAGCATTTCTGTAAGGAGACAATCATCTACTAAGTGCTGTGCTTAGCAGGTTACTGAAATAGTCAGGAAGTCTGGTTGGTATTTTCTCAAATTTCTTCCATTTTGGACGCCCCAAAGGTGACAGTCTTCTCACTGTCCTGTTTTATATTTGAAATAGTTCTGGGTTCAACCCAAAGAAGACTGACCAAAAAAATATATTTACATAGATAGCTCAGCTTGCCTTACTGAAACAGGGACTAGTCCTGGAAGCAAGCTGACAGGCCACCACCAAAGCATGAGGATTCCTGATCCCACTGATTGTGAGCTGCTACATGCACAACACAGCCAAAGCCCTACAGATGATGCCAGGATGCTCGTAACAGCGCTGCTGCAGTGCCAGTGCCAAATTTACCCGTGATAGAAATCCGTGCCTGGGAGAAACATCATCGCTCAAACCTTTCTTCATTGCTAACTCTTCATCCCACTTTCTTCCCACAGAACTACCAGAAGCAGTTGGTTACTGTGATGAAGAAAACCTGTATCTAGCCATCCCTACTTTGGGCTTGCACCAGTATTGGAACCTGTATCTTGACAACAAGCCCCTGAACCGGCACGTTGCACTTACCAATGGGTATCTTGCAGCTACCAATTCTACACACTTGATCTTGCAAATACCTCTGTTTGCTGTGGGAGTTGTCTATGAGGTATGTGAACTGTACAGCAATGCCTTCTTTAAAGCACGCAGAACTGTTTGCTCATACAGCCACAGTTTGCAGTGCTGTAGTATTACACTTATTGGAAAACCTCCAGAGGGAAGGACTCTAAGCCAGTGCAAGTAGGACAAGAAGTATCGAACCTGGACCCTTCTGGAAATGCCATGTATTATGTAATCTGCAGTGCTAAATTGTCTCTAAAAGATATGCACCGACTCTTCAAAAACAGACTCCTCAGTATTTTTAGTAAGATGAGGCAAAATGTCCCATCTGCACTGAGCCAGAAACAATATTTCAATATAGCTTTTATGAAAGAAGCTCTTTTAAAGGAACATTTTGTAGAAATGTTAAGACATGTCAGGGGAAAATTGATGCTGTAATAAACATCTGAACTATTCTACAATAATCAGCCAAAATTTATCTCTCAGTGACCAATTAATTCATATAAGAAAACTTCTGTCCCCATGTTGCATCAGGCTCTTCACAATGACTTAACTCTTGTGACTTGTTAGCATTCAAGTGGCAGAAGCTAAAAAGCAGAACTTCGTACATATGGATCACATGCCTTAACATAAAACCTCTTCCATCACCTTCTTCACAGGAAGTGTCCTTTCAGAAGATTAAAGCAAGGTTTAATGTTGCCCTAAGGAAAGTGAGAACTATGGAGACCTTACAGACATTCTCCGTTGGCTGCACTTTTAACTCTGCGGCATTTATAAGTAAGTTATACAACTGATCAATCAATAAAAAGATCTGTGGTTCTTTCCTTGAGTTTATAACCAACTCTCTGATTTTCTCAGTATGCCACCCAGATGGTACCATAATGATATCTGCCCAAATGAAGACAGTTCCTGCCATTAATATGAGTAAAACCAAACTAAGGGATAGCTCTTGCAAGCCTAGAGAGTATAATGAAGGACATGCCTTCTTCAAGTTCCATGTCACTACCTGTGGCACTTCAGTAAGGGTAAGCCCATGGCCAGAGCAGACACATCTGCTGGAAGTCTCTGTCTCTTGTGCATTTTCTCTTTTGTTCCCCTGCCCCAGCTCCTGAGAAGATCCAATTTTTAATGAGCTTCCCATATGCACAGTTTGAAGGTGATCACATTATTTACGAAAATGAAATCTCTTATGAGAAAGAGACTCTTCCAGGACAGAGTATACCAACAATCACAAGAGATCCAGACTACAGGTAGGAGCTACTGCTCACTTTGGTACAGCTGCTGGAAAGTATAAGTGCACACAAAAATTACCTTTTCTCTTTCCCAAAAGACTAACAGTCTTGTGCTACTATCGAGCAAAAGAAACCTTAGTGCTAGGTGCCTTCAGTAGTGATCCATCCACATCACCTGCCTTTGGCTCTGGTACGATGGTACCAAGATCAAATACTGCAGGTAAGCAATTCTCTTCCTCCATTTTTAAAGTTCTGTCACTCTTTCAGTTGTAAGTTCCTCTGTTGAGACATGTCCTGCTTCCTACTAAAGAACCTCACTAACGTCTCCCTTTCTGCAGTATACAGAAGGACAAGACAAGCCCTGAATGTAGTTTCAAGAGTGGCCAAAGGTAACTCTCCTAAGAAAATCAGAAAATTTCCAAACATATTTCAATCTAAATAAAATTAAACAACAACAAAATCCCTTGACGTTTTCTCAAGATGAATCTTTCGAGGAATTCTACGAGCCCGACATGGCAATACTCAAGCGACCTGTGGACCCTGTGTTTCTCGAGGTGGAGCTGAAAGATGAGAGCCCCGATGCTGAGTTATACCTGGAAAACTGCTGGGTAACCGGGTCTCTAGACTTCAACAGCACCCCAAGATGGAACATCACTGTGGATGGGCAAGTAGTTATTGAATGACTGACGTGTTTCTCAGCAAAGCCCTCATTTTTTCTAGATCTGTTGGTCTGTTCTCTCAAATAGGTGTGAGATTAAAGGCAGCGAGTATGTTGCAGAGGTCTGTCCAGTTGCTGTCAGCCCCAGGGTGAGACACCCTCCTCATTTTAAAAGGCTGGCAGTAAGGACCCTGGCACGCCGACTGGAACAGGTAAGATTAAGCGAAAGGCTCACCTCCCACTCATGAACGACCCTCTGAACTTCTTCCAACCATTTAAAAAATAGTCAATTTAAAGACCTCACAGACTTAAGACCTAGACAGAATTCAACCCAAGGAGCCTGACTGGTGCACAGCTTTAACTGAGTTCTTTTCTCAAATGTGTTCTGCAACAGTTTCAGTGACTTGAGATTGGACTAGCTGGAGTAAACAAGAGAGTTTGGTATGTAAATGTGATTTTTATATGGTGTTTCTGGCTTTTTATAGGATCAGATTCATAGCACTTCAGCTCAAAATATCTAGAACAGAGAACTTACACGCCATAATACCCACACGAAGGTCAGCTCTGTTGTCTCCCATCTGTCCCAGCCAGTTAGCAATCTCCTCAGATGCCTGCCCAATGGGCAGGGAAGCAGAGGCACAAGGGTTTGGTCTCACACTTTTGAGGTTCTTCCCTCCTCTAAGAGGTCTAAGAAGAGCAAAGAAAACCCCAGGACAGTCAACTGAGGGTGCTTTGCTCCTAGTGCACCCAGTTGGGTGGACTCTAGCACATGTACTGGTACAAGCCATGGCAGTGCCCCTGCCTGGGCAGCTTAAGGAACCACAGAATTTTTTGACTTGGCCTTTCATAAACAGTTCAACTTGCAAACTTGCTAGAAATGAGCATGATGCAATTCTGGCTCGTGCTGCTTCCTAAGTGCACAGCTGCATCTCGCACTAGATTGAGTTTCTGTCTAGCTTTGATACATAGCCTCACTGCAGCTCTTGAGGTTTTAACTTCTCCTGTCTCAGCCTCTCAGTTACCAAACTGCCTGAGGGTTTCTTTGACACCAAATTTGAAATTCCAGGCAGGTTCAGCTAGAAGGTGCTGCATGCAAGTGTTCAGACAAGCCTAAGTCTAATCAGCTGTAACTTTCACTAGACCACATTGCTCAAAGCCCCATCCAGCCTGGCCTTGAACACTTGCAACAATGGGGCATCCACAACCTCTCTGGACTTCTGCAGAAGGTGGACAAAAAACAACGCTCTGCCAAGAGGGATTTGGTATGGACCACATGGTACTTTTTTCTTCTCCTCAGGTGTACGTGCACTGTTTGGTAGCAGCCTGCTCTCCTACCAACATTTTACCTGGCAGCCCCTGCAGAGGACAGTGCAGCTCAAGCAGGGAGAGGATGGGTAGGTGCTCAGATGAAAAAGAGCCATTGCAAAGTACTCCTAACCTGGTTTTATAATGATTTAGGACCTCTGGTTTTGGCATCTGAAATGCCTTGAACATGGACTGTACAACGTTACCTTTAGCTCATACTTAAATACCTTAGCACTTCATACACAGCCTGTACGCACTCTTGAAAAACTGCACAAATAACTGTGTATCATTCTCAGCCTTTCCAGGCCACCGTTTAGCCAATCTCCAGGGCTACACACTCGCTGGACCAGTCCAGATTGTTGATCCAGATCTAAGATGACACATGGAAAGTGAATTTGGTAAGAACACCAGGCCCTGTGTACTCACCCAGAGAGGTCACCAGGTTTACGGCACAAGAAATGCATAGCCTGTCCTTCGAGACCTTAGAACGATAAGTTCTGGGACAAGAACGAGGGAACAGGCAGGGCTTGCAGTCTCCTGGTCTAAGTTGAGCCTGTAAGAGA
>NW_010101206.1:59530-66720 GCF_000699245.1 Pterocles gutturalis
ACCTCCCGGCCAAGCCAAACACAGGTGGCATGGCTCTGGAGAAGATGCCAGCAGCAGAGCAGGGCATGTTGGAGTTGGGCTGCAGCAGGCAGTTTTGGAACCAGATATTATTTCAACAGGTTTTCAACTGGACTGCCCCCAGTCTGAAAGAAAATGGATCCAATATTTTAGAAACAAACACGAAGGCACAAATCACTGCCACATTCCAAATTCTTTTGAAAGGTCCAAATCCTCCAAACTGTTAGGGTTTACCCTATAGCCTCATCTGCCCTTGTTCAGCCACGTGCTCCAGCCTCACTCCTCGCTTCACTGTGTGTGTCTCCAACAGCACCCAAAAGCTCTGCTGTGCTGGCTGCTTTCTGAACAGTGCAACTAGACACAGGAGCTGCCACTTCCAGTGACCACCAGAACGATCTTGCTTGAAGTGAAAAGACCAGACGGTGGGACTCGGGACAGCACAACACTGGAAAGAGCTAGGGTCTGCTAACAGGATTAGTGAATGTTGTCACCCATTGCCTCTCTGAAGTGGCTACCAAAAAATACTTACCAGAAAATAACCCAAGGCTGCAAAATAACACTTCTTGTTTCTTCCAGCTGTTGAATTATGGACTTGGAGGTCACTAAAATTAATCCAGCCCTGATTACAGCTGCTTCTTGTAATATTTCATAAAGTGACTGCCAATCCTGCCATGTGAATGTAAAGTGCAAATCTGAAAAGTCAAATAAAAATACATACAAACTAATGTAAGTGCAGAACACCTCCCTGCTAATGTGCAATAGCAACTACCTGGTGTACCAACATCGGCTCCAAAGAGCTGAGCAATCTGTTACTTAGGGCTTCTTCCACATGCATCACTATGGCATACTTTTTTTTCCCATTAATGCAGATTTTTGTCTATAACACTGCATTGACCTAAACATTTTGGAAACCTGTTAGTTCCTCACATCCCTCTCACCTGTCCCTGTATGGAAAAGGCTAAATCTACAAAATGGGAGAAGCCGGCTGCTCTAGCATGAGTAAAAAGGACAACTTACCTGGTATTTTGTTTTCTGTTCCCCCAGAAAACTTTTTTTACAAATTATTTTCTGGAGATGAAGGATAAACCAGACTCATGACCACCTGTAATCGCTCTCGGGATGTCCCTACACTGTACCTGAAGGTGTTCAACAGCAGTGAAGAGGGGACAATTGCACTGGTGCTGGTGCAGGCTAATAACACAGACAATGTGCAGTCCCCAGTGGGTTTGCACAGCTCGTACAGCCTCTGCCTGCACAGCCTGGCCCGTCAGGCACGCTGATTAGTGCATATACGTGGCACGCTTCCCAAAAGCTGTGGTCATGCCTGTGATGATCGCTGAATAAATGTAATCTTAAAGTTGTATCTGCTGAAGGACTAGAATTTGTAAGAAGCAATGGGAGGGTCCTGGAATCCGGCAGCAGCCTGGGAGATGCCTTCCTCTGCTGTACGAGCAGTGCACTCTGCTGTCTGGAGCTAACACTGCGCATGCTGCTCCCACACGTTTTCCAAGAGAGCACGTTCCCCACTTTTAATGTTAAGAGTAACTAACTCATCAGTTCAGGTTAAGTTTCTGTTAATTTAAAAAGCAGCCCTTTTTAAATTTGTAAACTGGGATGAAGGTTAAATACTGATGATTAAATGCTGTCTCTTCTTTCCCCATTGCTCATGGGACACTAGATCCACACAGATGAGCATCAGGTCTGGTGCTGCATCATTAAGGTTTGCAGATTCAGGTAAAATCCTCTGCAGCAAGCGGGATATCCCAGATCTTTCCCTTTTACCCTGGAAAGCCGTGAAGGGGTCTAACAGTGCTCCATACCCATCTACCTCCACCCGGCAGAAGGGGTGAAATTTCTAGTCCTGATACATTGTGAGGGAAAGGGAAGAGACAACACATTATTGCATTCCCATTTCCACAGACACTTCAGGTTCCCACATTCTCACAGACAGGCCAGAGAAATTCCACATCCTTGGTTGCCTCCTCCTACCTTGGTTGCTGTTCATGCCAGATGATGTTTTTCACACTCAGTCACACAAGCGTGTTAGGGTTGGGCATTCATCATTTAGCTTTGAGCGTGTCTTTCCCAAGCTATGGTTCAGCCATGCTATTGCAGGGTGCATTGCTCTGCATCTAGGTTCTCCAGAGATTACTGCCTCCTCTCAGGTGCTGCAGATGGAACTTCAGCACCTAACTCGTGACCTAGATCGCAGTTTTCAGGCCCATGGACTTAAGCACTTTCGTGGATTAGGCTTTCAGGAACTACTTTTGTAGTTGAGGAAGCCTTCATTGTTCAGCCAATGTGGAGAAAAAGAACTAGGAGGGTGTGAGAGGTATGTTAAATACAGATACAGGCACGCAGGAGTCCTCGTACAAGCCCGGAAATCACTGAACCGTGGACCAGCCTTCTTCATAGGAGCAGGGGGAACCTGACTGAAGCCTGCTGTTGCGATGTCTATGGCAGGGTCAGACGAGCTGTTCCCTGCTGAGAGATGAAGATATCTTTCAGGTCCATTTCATATGCTTATTGTCCAACACAAAGACATGAATGGTGAAAAATATGGTGGCTATGGGCTGTAGAAACTGATGCTGTGGACTGCATCCAATCCCTGCTCATGGACTAAAGGGATCCTACACAGAAAATCTTGGAAACAGTCAACTTTCAGAAACAGACTAGAGTTCAACTCAGATGACTGCAGCATGCTGCCAGGTGGGCCTCCACCTTGACCAGACCTCACAGCAAACTTTTTTTCATTAAAAGCAACCAGCCCTTCCACCATGCATGAAAGCCACAGGCTGAGGTTGAATCTGTACTACAGATCCAGCCTCGGCCTCTATTCAAACAATTAGGCAGACTGACAGTATCTGCTAACACAAGAGAATACTACCCTTCTACTAGCAATCTTAAGTTTTTAACATTATTTTTGCCTCCTTTTGAACCCCTCCCTTTCTGGCAGTCAGGGAACAGCACTGCCTGCATAGCTGAGCTCGATGGATACAAAGGTGTTCATTCCCCACAGTTTGAATAGTGCACCTTTCACTAATTAGCTTTTTACCAAAGTTACCTACCAAACCCAGCCCCTTCCCCTCAATGCAACACAGCTTTCCCTTTGGAAAGACTCTCCTTGTTCCCCATGCTGCACCTCCCACTAAACGTGTATGAAACACTTCCCACACTGCTCTGTGCCCTGCTTTGGGCCCGCTAGCCTGGGCTTTGGTCATCTTTTCCTACCTTTCTGCAAAAGCAAGGGAAAGGCCTCGCAACACTGCAAGTAGCGAGACAATTCCTCCTCCTGTTTCAGTAGAAGGAAAAATAGGGTACTAGGAAAAAGCAGAGAGTGATGACGTTATTCTTTGCCTTGTTCTCTGAGCAAGTAAGATCTTGGAGACTTGTTCCAGATACTGAAGAAAAAAAAAAAAAAAAAAGCCATTCTGTAGTGGATTAAGGAAATCACGTGTTTTGTGTAAGTTTAGAGGTGAATCACCAGGTGAGAACACTGTTACTTGTTGCCAGGAATGGGGAACAAACTCAATGGAGGCACTGTCAGTGAAGGCGGTGTGAAGGAAAGAGTCAATGAGTTTTGGAGAGTAGGTTTATAGGTAGGAAACCTTTGGAAAGCAGCTGTGAATTATTCACGTCTGAAACATTTCTGGCCAGAGTCAAGAGACAGTCAGTGCACATTAGCAACAACCACCTGTTGCACTTGCTGGTACAGTGCCACTGACTAGCGAACGCTTCGCCAGGGCGATGGAGCGGGCAGGCAGGACTGACCCAGACACTCTACAGAGGTTTAAAATTTGCAAGCAGAGACAACCCCTAAAGCCCAGTGAAGGTGTAAAGACACAGTACCTCTGCACTGCGAAGCATCCAAAGCACACAACCACTGCTCCTTTTACAAGCTGAGTTTGTCTGAATTTCATGTGGAAACACTACATAAAAATAATTTTATTGCTCTCCATTAGACTTTTAATTCTTAAAGGATTACGAACAGGAAACCTTGGTAGGACAAGGGGAGTTACTAAACACATCCTCCTCTTTGAGGTGCTTTTTTTAATATATTGATAATAGTGGTTTACACACTTTCAACAGCCCTGAGTGAAAGAACACCACACCACAAGTACTTCACAATTTGTCTGAAAACCTCCAATTAGTCTTGTGATGTAAAGCCAGAGAACTGACTCATGCATACATGTGAAAGGGGAAAGTGTGTGTGAAAATCTCACTGGTCAAAATTACCTTGAATGAATTCCAGTTTACGCCGAAATGCATGGTGACAGCTCATCCTTCTACAGGAGAGACAAGGAAATACTGTGAAGAATCTGCTATAAAACTGCTCCCAGTCCAGTGAAGTATTTCTGTGCCAACAATGAATGCATTACAAGTAATTGAGCAACATTAACAAAACAACACATGCTGGGAAGTATGAGGGATATTATTACTAGCATTTTTGGTTTTTTAAATACTTATTTGCTGTTAATCTTTTGATTTTTATCTGCATCCTGTCATCAAAACTGTTCTGTGCAGAACCACATCTGTGATCTCTCCTCTCTGAAGTAAAACTTCACAGGTCATATTCAACTGCTCATACTGTCTTTTTAATATTCTTGGCATGGAAAGTCAGGAACAGCCTTAGTTCCAGCTCACCTTCTCACCATCAATGAAGACCTGGTATGATTTCTCAATTTTTGAGACTGAGGTGGCATGAAACATGCCAAGTCCTTGAATTATCTTGTTTTGGAGACAGAACACCAAGATATAAAAATGGTAGCGCAGCACATACTTATAATATCAAGAGTTCAAAATGAAACTTTTGAAAAAAATGGTCATGGTTATGACATCACAGCCTGCTTTCCAAACAGTACATGGTTACATCCTGCTATCATGCATCATATTTATATAGCTTTAAAATTGCTGCTGTCAAGTATCACGGAGCACAAGAGGAAAATGCAGGACTTTCTCAGCCCCACGCTCCCAATTTGCTAGTTGTGGCTGTTGCAGAGTTTCATCCCCAAGCAGGAAGCAATCTCAGTAAGGCTGCTGGGGAAGACATTCAGATGCTGAAGTCTGTTCTTGTGACTTACCCAAAGCGTTTCACCACCTTCAGTGAGCCCTGCACTCATGCAGGCTCCAGGATCATCCACAGAGAAATTCACCATAAGCAGTAGCATAATTTATTAAAAAAAAATCCCAATGCTCATGTGGGCAGTCAGAGTATTTCTTTTATTAGAACTTGTATTGCTCTGAATATGCAAGGATGTTTCAGATCGACGATTCCCTCCTATCACATAAGAAATGAAGCTGCCTGGGTGCTCACAGCCAGTTCAGTCAGACAGATTACATTATAGTTTTCAAGCAACCGACATTTTCAATAAAAAGAACAAAGACACAATTCCTACTGTGAACAGCCCAACTACATTCTCTACCATAAGGTCTTCACAGACAATCATGAGCTTAAAAGTGCATGTTCATTTTTATTCATTGAATTATTAATCTGTCCAATACTTTTACAATGGGATTAAAAAAAAAAAAAAAAAAGAAAAAAAGAAAAAAAGAGGCATGCTCTGTTCCTACCTATTTAGGTAATGTAAAACTACCTCTGGGAATGAATGAACGCCCGAAGGGCTGAATTCTTGTACCACATGCCTCCTACAAGGTACAGATGGTGTTACCTAAGAAGATCTTACTTGTTAAGTGCTTCTTAATATAGGAACACTCTGAAGTGAAAAGAAAATCAGTTACGATAGCATCTCAAGGACAACAGTTTATAACGAAAAATTGCACTTTCAGCTTAAATTAAATCTACATTTAAAGGTGGACAAACACTATCATTCTTCCCCATGTTTAAAACAATCTGTGAAAGAGTACAGAGACAGTTTTAATAAGAAAACTATAGACTTCATTTGCTATTACTGTGCTTCCAACATCTTTACAAAGTACTTCTGTAGAAAATCTGTACAAGTGTCTCACAGAGACCTGATAGTTTTCCTCAACACGAACAATATCCAAAAATAGTTTATTTTGCAATCATAATCCATTTTTAACTTATTTACCCATGAATGAGGTTTCTTCAGTAGTCGTAACAGATTTAAATGATCTTGTGGTCCATCCATCAATGACAAAAATCACGTTAAGTGTTCAGCAAAACATTTTCACACCACTAGCTGCATTTTCAATAACCCCGCTTTTGTTTTTCTTCTTTATCAAGAATAGCCTGTTTTAGACTCAATGCAGCATCTTCAAACTGGGGGTTTAACTCTAATACTTTCCTGAAATCTTTCATGGCCTCATCAAAGCATCCTGTCCCAAAAAAAAAGAGAAAGAAAAAAATTATGCTTTTGTAACTGCTCAACCTCACAAACCACAACTGGAAGAATGCCTCTTAACACTTTCACTAACAAAAAGTATCAGCTCAACTTGCTGGACCCACTACATCTGGCTTCTCCAAAGGCCCACGTGGGAGTCAAAGGGCTTCAGTACAAGAACCCCAGCTGCTATTTTTGAAGCTAGAACGGGCTTAAGGCTCAATACAACCAGCTTCTTCAAAGAGGAGTGGAAAGGCCCACAGCAAGAGCCAGGCTGCCTCAAAACCAGAACACAGGCATACTGCTTTCCAGCTGACACCCTGCACCAGGCTCCATTCTCCTGCTGCTCTCTCTAGTCCCTCAACTTCTGGATCTTGATTTTGCAATGGCCAAGCTCCAACAAAAGGAACAGGGGTGTCCTCTTCTTACAGCATATTCCAAACGTGGGCAGCAAATTCCCCAAAGATGGGGCACCAACAGCCCACTGCAAGGTGAGAAGGTGCCACTCGCTACGGCTGAACCTATTTAACAGATGCTTTATTTTTGGTTCTATGGTAAGGTTTGGAATCGTCTAGTTTTATCCCGAAGCAAATTTTTCCAAAACCAACACTGCACTTTCCCCCCTATTTTTCCCTGAATAGCACCACCTGGAATGACACAGCAGCACACCTGCAAACAGGGGTATCTAACTGCATACACAGGGCAGACTCGTGGCTGAAACATGCCTCCACCCGCCCCATCCACTGCTGGTGTGATGTCCCTCCCCACCTGTGCCAGGCAGGCCCCTCCCTCAGTAGAACGGAGGGAATCACCCTCCGGCTTGGGGTGAGTCTCGGGACAGAACAGCGCTCTCGGCTGTTAACCGGCCCC
>NW_010101207.1:0-5778 GCF_000699245.1 Pterocles gutturalis
CCGCTGCTGCGCCGCAATTCCCCGTGTCCCAGCGCCGGGCGGTCAGGGCAGCGGGACGTCACCGAACCGCGTCCGTGTGAGTCAGGCCAGCGCGAGCGATGCTGCTCCAAACTCAGCCCACCAGCCTCCCCCGGGGATGAGCCACGGGGAGCCGAGGGCTGGGAGGGATCTATTTTCTCATCTAAAGAGTGACGACGAGAGGCAACGGCTCCCGGTACCTCGGTGCAAGAGCGGGACCCACCTCCCTGCGCGGTGTCGGCGACTGGTCAGTTTTTCCACTCTGTGCCATAAAGAGATCTTTGGCCTTTAAAATGAGAGCAACCCAACGAGAAACAGAAACCTTTGGTAAAATCCCAGGACTCCCACTGCTCTGGAGCAAACAGCCCTGCAAAGACACCTGGGTTTGGTAAAACAAATGCAACAGCCTCTGGATGGGCACCAGGGACCCAGCCCTGCCCGGCCACCCCAGCGTCACAGCACCGTGGGGACGGTGGCCCCGGTAATACCAACAGCACGTGGTCACATTTTGAACAGGAATCCTCACCTAGAAGGTCCCATTGAGGCAAGCAGGCTCAGCAAAGCACCTTCTAGGCTGGAGTTGTTGGATTGGTATCAAATCTGATGCAAGATGAGACTAAGAAAACTTTTCTTTCTCTCCTTGCGGGGGGGAGGGGGAGGGGGTGGAATAAGAAAAAAAAAAAATTCCAAAGTAAGCTGTGATCTTAAAACAAATAAGCACTGCCCTACGGTGTGTGCTGTGCAAGTGCTCCGAGCCAGGGAACCTGCAAGCGAAATAAACTGCAGACAAGTGCAGGGACTTCGGCACTTCCTCAAACAGAGCCACACAAAACACTGAAAGTACCATAAAGGGGGCAAAAAACACCCCCAAGCGATCATCTGACACCCAAAGAAGGGGTTTGTGCCGGTTTGGTTGAAATATTGAGCTCTCTTCATTCGTCATCTGGTTTTGAACACACCAGGTCTGCTCCACTCGCATTTACAAGCTTTTCCCTGCAGTCACGAGGGCGACAAAAAGGAATTAGGGCTGGGGGGTATTTTGGTTTGTAGGGTTTTTTTTTTGGTTTGGGGTTAGTGGTTTGTTTTTGTTTTTTTTTTAAAGCCATGGTTGTAGCACTAGCCCTCTGCTCTGAGACCTAGGACTTCAACGGAGGTATCAAGGCTCGGGAAGTTCATGGCCACATTTGCAAGTATAAAATGCTGCAAAGTTGTATTTTTCAAAATTTCTTTCCTGTGCAGTGAAACCTCGTGGCTGCCAAGAAAGGACTCATACAATCCCATCTGGGGCACATTGTTCTGGGCCCTTTATACAGACACAGTGTTCCTGCCCAAAAGAGGTTACAATTAAACGGGGCAGGACAAAAGAGGGGAAAAAGAGGAAAAAATAGCAGCCTGGAGTAGGGAAGTGACTGGTAAGGGTCAGGATGCTCAGAACAGAGCCCAGGTGTCCTGGACCAGCGGGCACCCCCGGGCAGGGACGATGCTGCTACCGGCCGTGGGGTCGTTACCGCAGCGAGCCCCGATCCCTGCAAGCCTTTGGGTTGGTTCCTTGAAGCTGGTTTTCCTGCGTAGTCTGCGCTTTGCGAGCAAAAGAGAAACACAGCTGCATCCAGATGAAAGAGAAAGAAAAGCTTCTTGAGAGCACGAAAAAAGAAAAGCCCTTGACACTATGCAGCTCCAAGTACAGATCACTGCCAATTAAAAGCTAAAAATAATCACAAAATACCCTGATGTCCCAAGGGATGACCCATCAGCTGGCTCCAAACACGAAAATCCAGACCAAAAAGCAACCAGTGGCCTTAGACAGCTGAAACCAAAACCCAATAAATCTGCAAAGTTGAAGAGGCAGATGAAGTCTTAGCTTACAAGGATCTAAAGTCTTAAAACAAAGCAAGACCCAACATCCTTAAGGCAAGCTGCAGACGGTCCCAGGTTTGTAGTTAAAAATGTATCCCAACCGGCAGCGCCGGCAGCCAGCCCCGCTCACGACGGAAAGCTGTGCCACCACACAGAGGTTCCCCAAAAGGAGACCCCTGTGAGGGGTATGGTCAAGCCAGAGGTGGGAGAACCGGGGCACCCCCACGCAGGCACCCCGAAAGGCAGCAGGCTGCTGGGATCCTCCAGCTTTGGGGCAGTCTGCAGATGCACGAGGGCTCCCCAAGTACGTGGAGATCACCCCCCGACACCACGGCAGCGCTGCTGGGGGTCCCTCCACCTGCCCCACGCCCGATGGGAGGGTCCAGAGACCCAGAACAACTCGGGGTGCTCGTCCGGGGCTCTGAGCAGGGACCTGGCAGGTCGAGCAGGCTCAGGAGGGAACGACTCCTCTGGGGTTGTCAGCAGCCATAGAAGGAGAAACAGATGCTGAAGGGGGGCAAAAAAACCCCAAAACTCATTCCAATCTCATCCTGTGAGCTGGGGTACAGAAGGTGAGATGGAGACGGAGGCTCAGACCAGCATCCTCCCCGGGGCCACCGTCCCCAGGCACGCCCACGGCAGAGGGGAGCAGAGGCCAACGCAGGCTGGGGAAACACGACAGCAGCTTGAGGACAAAGGCTGTTCCGGCTGCTCCAAAGGATGGGAACTGGCCACCTCGAAGTCCCACCAACTTTGCTCTGGACCGAGAGGAAAGGAAAAACCTTTTGGAGCGTTCCAGCGCAGCAGAAACCCATCCGGCTGGGTGTGCAGCATCCCGTGATGTGCAGGGCTGGCTGAGGTCCTCCCTCTGGGCTGCAACTCCTCACTTCCGCTCTTTTCACAGCTGAAAGCTCCGAGGGAAAGCCTGTCCATACAGCTACCGCGAAGGGAAACCCAGTGGATTTTCCAGGATGTAAAAATAATACAACTACTTCTCATATTCCGGGAAATTTTGTGTTGAAACCATACTTGTTCAAGCCCAATGCTAGCATCTCTTGTGGGACAGCCAACGCAACCAGCACAGACCAGTATGGACAACCCGTACTGGTGCAGCAGCAAGTGCACGTAAAGACCCAGCCTGACCCGCTGTTATTTAATTGATGATTAAAACAAAACACAAGCAAACTGGAGCCAGGCCACCTTTACACGGAGGTGGGAGCATTCACACACCTTTGGCACCAGGCTCAAAACTCCTCTTCCACAACCGCCATGGGGCTGTAACACGGGGGGGTTTGGTTGGTGGGGTTGGTTTTGTTTTGGTTTTTTTTAAATTAAGAGTCTTTGCCAGACTTGGACCTGGGCAGCTTACAGCGGCCTTTTGCTCGGGCCACAGGCACGTCGTACGCTGGAAGCGTCAGCCCCTCTCCCTGCCTTGTGCTGCCGGGCTCAGGCGATGCAACAGGCTCCGGAGGAATCTCCTGATCTTCCTCCACCCCCAGACACGCACCTCCTCCTCCTCCAGCAGCTCCTGCCCACAGCTGACACGCCAACGAGGCTTGGACACTGGTCTGCAGGGTGGGCTGTCCCCAGCTGCATCGGCTGCTTCCCCAGGAGGAAGAAGGAAATCTTGCTGTCCAGAGAAAACCCATCCTCGCCCCTCCCCAGGGAAGGTTCCTCCGTGGGCTGGAGAGCCAGAGGCGCTGCGCAGCACCCGGAGCTCGCTCCACCTCCACCAGCGACAGCTCCGGTTAGGGGAGAGCCGAGCAAACCCACCGGGGCAGCAGAATATTCCTTATGACAAAGGCAGGTTGGATTGTTCTGTCCCCATTTCCTCCCGATCCCTCCAGAAATGAGGTGATTGAGTGCTTTGACCGAAGATCTCGAGGCACCCGGCGGAGCAGGGAGTTTGGATGTGAGATCTCACGTGCCGTGGCACCGGAGATCTGTGCCAACCCCGGCAGGACGGAGCACCGGCTGTGTCTCGTGGGCAGGGCAGGGGTGAAGGGGCATTTATCCGCCCTGGGGAATCCTTTAAAAATCATAAAGTCCTGAAAGTAGCTGCTTTCCCTGCACCGCCCGATGCCTGCCCGGTTTCTGCTGATGGCAGCCACCAGAGCATCGTCCCCCGGCGCAGCAGGGTCGGGTCAGGCAGAGACGCCGTCCTTGCATCCTCCAACGCTTTTCCCAGCTTGCAGCGAGGCGGGAGCCAGCCCAGCTCCGTTTACTCCTTTTCCTCCTTTGTGCATTGATGTTCGGTGTCAGCACAACAGGAAGCTCTCGTTAAATAGTTTGTTACTTAACTGCTGACGCAGAGGCACCGGGGAACCCAGGCGGAACGGGGTTCGGGAGGTGGGGGAGCCTCGCAGCTCCAGTTCGAGGGCTCTGGGCTCTGTCACCCCCCCCGGTGATGGGGGCAGGTCCTCACTTCCCCGCCCTTCGCATCTTGGCCATCAGAGCGGGATAACAGCTCCCCTGCATCTGCCTCGTCCATTTGAGGTCCCCGGGGAGATGCTCGGCTCTTTCTCAGCTTTTCAGCAGCGCCGAGAGCTCAGCAACCTTCCCCCCTGCCTCCTGCACGGCATCCTTCAGGGAAAAGGCAAGAACCCAGGGGCTGACCGAAGCAGCTCCCCCACCAAACAGCGACGCCATCCCACTGTACCTTTGCTCCTGCTGCCCACGTGCCAGCGCATCGGCCCACCGGAGGGGAATATCCAACAGTTACAAATCAACTTTTTGGATCCTCACATCAAGCCCGCCAGCCTGCTGGTCCCAAAGAGCAGTTCTGGGCTGCAGCCCTCCAGCCCCTCTTCCCGACTGCTTCCTTCCGAGCCGCTGCATCCCTCCTCGCGCAAACACGGCCACGGTTCAGGCCAGTACAGAGCTCTCCGCCTGAGTCATCGATTGCACGGCAGATGCAGCCCCATCACCATGGACACTGCACCAGGAGCACCTGAAGCACAGTTTCCCCTTCGGCACGGGAACGGTTGCAGCTGGTCCCCCCCTCCAGCGAACACAGACACCGCTGCGTGGTTCCACTTTGGGCCCCAAAACGTTTACAATCAGGAAACCTGCAAGGGCAGTTTGTCTAAAACAGTTTTTTTTTTTCCCCATCCAGGTTGTTTCTTGAAAAGAAAAAAAAAAGTAAAGCCAAGACTGATGTTTCTGCCAGAATTTCTCCTACTGTTCAAGGGGAAAAAAAAAAAACAAAATCCACAAAAACCCCTAAACTGTGGCAGCAAAGCTTTTAATCCAACATGATCCGAGCATCCTTGTTCCAAACCTCCCCTCCCTTCCTGGCTTCCCAGATCTTATACTGAGAACTCGGTGTGTCCGTGAGGAAGGAGGACTCCACCCGCACGCTTCAGCCCGGCTCAGCCCCTGGAGCAGCGGGCGCTGGGCGCTCCCAGCACCTCCAGCATCCCCAGTGCCTTCCTCCAGCATCCCCAGTCCCCTCCGGCTGCTCGCTGTGCCCCTGGCCAGGCTCTTGCCCTCCCTGGGCAGCAGAGGGGTCACACATCATATTAAAAAAAAAAACCAAACCAACACCAAAACCACCAGCAGAGCAAATAATCAGACACACCATCACCTCCAGTTATACAGTTAACACAGAGCAAACAAAAAAAATTATTTCCTCCCAGCACAGACCATCAGCCAGCCCCAATGTCGCAGCATTTTACCCCAGTATCCCTCCTTGGCTCTGAGCACGTCCAAAAAACCAACCATCCAAGTCACAAAAACACCTGGATTAAAAAAAAAAATAAAATCATCATAATAATGAAGCATTTGTTTCTTCCCCAGAGTTGAGCTGTGCTGTGAAGAAGGCAGATTTTTCTTTCTGGCTTCCTCTTCCAGCTATCACGTCTATCAAGCTTCTCTCTAACTGGGAAGTGTTCTCTTATTTAC
>NW_010101207.1:5791-6664 GCF_000699245.1 Pterocles gutturalis
CCCCCCCCCCCCCCCCAGGAGATTTTTTGGACACTGTACACCCTGCTCAGCTCTTGACGTACAAGAGATCAAGCTCCAAATCTCTTCAAAGTTATTTTCTCCCAGCTTCCAAACACAGCTTTTCAACGGATTATGACAAATCTTCAGGTGCGTTTCTTTTTTTCAAAAAAAAAGAAAAAAGCCACATCGCTCCCCCCATACCGACAAGAGCAGCAGAGGTTCAGCATCGCAGCAGGGAACTGCTTCTACCGAACGGGCGTCCAGCTTCACCACTGAGGCCTCCCAACGCTGGGCTACACCAAGTTCTCACGACACAAACCCAAAAACCATCAGCCTGCAAAGCAAAATCTCAGCCGGTCCTCAAAGCCCAGCGCCAGGACGGGTGCAGCTGGTGCTGGACGGCCCAACCACCCCGTCTCTTGTTGTGCAAGGAGCTGGACGCGCTCACGGACCCAGATCCACCTCCGGCATCGTAACAGCCCCAACAGAGAGCGGGAGTAAAACGAAAACCTGTTCTCTAAACATAATGACATTAAACAAGCAGGAAAAAAGTGAAAACCCCCCAGTAGGAGTGTTTTCCATTTCCAGTGGAGCCCAGAAGGCTGAAGAGGCGATAGGAGCGCAGGTGAAGGTGAGAATTCCCCATGCTGCTGTGATTTTAACACAATCGCCTCTTTTTTGAGAGGCGCACGGAAAAGCCGTACAACCCATGTGCCGGAGAACAACCCTGGACTGGCAGAAGGGTTCAGAGCCCGACAGCTTCACCCCGAAGTCCCGACCACTCGCACCGCGGCTCAGCGAGGACGGACGAGAACTCCCAGCCCGGCAGCGGGTGGGCAGGCAGGCGAGGACGGGCGTGTGTAGCTTCAGCTT
>NW_010101207.1:6688-17036 GCF_000699245.1 Pterocles gutturalis
TAATTATGTTGCACCCAAAAAAATCTCTAAGGAGGAAACAGGCCCCTCTAACCAGCGGGAGTGAGACCGTTTTGATAGGGGTTTGCTCCCTGCTTGCATAAGCAGAAATGGAAATCAATGTCTGAATTCAGACCAACTCAGGTCTTCGATGTTTTTGAACATGGACAAGCTTGCAGAGTCAACAGCTCTTCTGGCTAACTCCTAAATGCCTCAGTAAAAGCAGCCACAAAGAAAACTTCACGAAGGATCTCTCCACTGCTGCGAGCTGCTGTGCCATTTGCTCCCAGCCGAATGCAGAATTTCACTCTTTTCGTTGGATCCCCATCCAAAGCAGCTACACCTGGATGGAAAATATTAACTCTGCTTTACCAAGGAGCCGGAAATACCACGATGGAAATTTCAGCAGCAGCACAGGAACCAAGCAGAAAGCTAAAAATAATTCTCTAGGAAAAATAATAATAATAAATATACAGATGCTAAAAGAAGACCAGATCTGAAAACGAGACTGGAAAAGATCAACCACAGCACAAGTCAGACAAATCCATCCAAGAACCAAGTGCCTAACAGAGTCGATTCACTTTTTTGGGCTCATCAGCCACAAATTTAAACTTCCAACTACAGAATTCATAATGTCTACCAGCAAACACACTGAAGCTTTATTAGAGAGACTTGAAGGGAAGCAGCTTTTTGGCTGACTTTACAGACCCCACAAAAGGAACCAGACGCCTGGATTTATCCCCTGCGTGACACGCGATTGTGCCAAACGCAGCCCCAGGGCAGCCACCTCCTGCCTCTGGAGCCACGTGCAGCTGAGGAGCCATTCCCGCGGTCACCATGCCGGACCCACACCGCACAGGAACAGTGGCAACGCCAAACCCCCGTGGGGAGTCGGGAATGCAGAACCCCTGGCTGCAGGAGGGAATTGGGGAGCAAGAGATACCTGCCTGCCTTCCCATCCAGCCCTGCCGTCACGCCTCGGGGATGTCACCGGCATCTTCCACCTCCTCTCTACTCCAGTATCCCTTCTCAACGTCCAGCAACAGCTGTCCTCGTGGCTGCTGGGCCAGCGGAGGTTCTGGTACACAGCTGGAAGATCAGGACATGACCCAACTACAGCCCCAGCCCACTGCTCATACAAGCGTGGCTTTGGTGTTCCTGCTCACAGATGGAGCAAGTTCTATCCCAGAAACCGCAACTTGCTTTGCTGTTACTCTAAGAAGGATGCTGGAGGTAGCAGATGGGTAACCGGAGCAGTAAACCCAGTTCTGAACAACAACGGAAAAGACGCAGGCTCACCTTCTGCCCCTGCGTGAAGCAAACGACCCAAGGCTGCAGTTCCACAGAATCTATCGCATCTTAAAAACAGGCAATTAGGATGTTGAAGTGGTTTCGGTTTTACTAAGACAGAGTTACTAGTACTGGAAGAAAGGAAGTTCATGACAAAGCCGAGTCTCTGGCTGAGAGACCTTAAAAGGACAGTAGCAGAGCCCAACTCCCGGTTCTTCGTCCCTTCCCACAGCCCGTGTGCTCCAGCGGTTTCCAGGGGACACCCGCAGGCACCCCAGCCAAGATGCTGACGACGCCTCTCCAGACCCCGCTTAGCGCCGCGAGAGCTGGATTCCATCGGGCGTTTCACACACAGAGTCACTTACTCGAACAAGTGGTCTCAGCCGCCGAGCCCCTCGCATGCGCTGGGTTTTGGGGCTCTGCCCGTGGGTTTTCTATTTAAACCAGACAATGCATCCACGAGGCAGCAAGCTCCGGTCAGACACCGGATACTAATTAAATCCATGCGGCTGCTACAAGGCAGAGCTGCAAAGGAACCAGTTGCCTCCCAAAAGCTGGCCAGCAAAAACCTATTTACCAGTCCCCTGCTCTCCCCTCCACACATTCACCGGGACAGACGTAAGAGCAGAACCTGCTGCTTTTCCAACCAGTCCCGTCCAGTTCTTGCACCGAATTCGCTGTCACAAGCACGCTCATCTTAGCAGACACCCTGCAAAGGTTTGTGTTCCTCCAGTCAAGACGCAGTGCTGCTACCTGCTCGGCTCGCAGTCAGAACCTAGAGCCCGAGACGCGGCTGTACAGCCAACATCGACCCCGAGGAGCTTCGGAGCGGGACAATCCATCCGGATCTGACTGACATACTGGGAAAGGCCAAGTCCCCAGTGCTCACCTACTGCAAAACCCCGGCTTTGCTTTCATGCCTGGTAACTCCTGGGGAAACAGGAGCTTCTCTGCAAGCAGGTATCCAAAGGATTGCCTGTGTCCCCAAACCCTGAGTCATGTTTGTGCCCCGGCAAACAGAGAAGCCCAAGGAGAGCTCCTGAGCACCAACATCTGGATGACAACGACAGAGCCCAAAACATCTTCAGGGACAGCCCTGCCACCGGACACGGAGCCTTTTTAACCATTCAGCCGTGGGGAAAAACCACCTTGGCAACTCAACCACAATGCTACTGCCCTGGCACATGGTACAGAACGGGAGGCCCAATGCAGACAGATCCAGATGTGCTCCAAGCAATGGCCGGGTCCACGGCACCGTGGGGATCCGGCTGAAGGGTGACGGACTCGTGAGAGCCGAGCAGCGCCTGCAGATGGAGGACAGGAGCTGCACAAGCACATCTGTAGCAGGCATCATCGTGCCCTCTCCATCCTTCCCCCAGAACTAGGAAAATTTCGAGAGCAGGTTTAATTCCAGGTAACAGCGCCGGTTCACCACCAAGAGGCAGGCGGCAGCGGCAGGAACTGAGGCATCTGCAAAGCCTTTCTGGGAAAGGGCTGATCCCACATTTGTCACAAACACACAAATTCACTGCCACCGCGCCCCAGATCATCAGCCTGGCTGTGACGGCACCTGTGCTGGGCCACGCTCCAGGAGCAAGGCAGGAAAGCATTGCCATCAGATGTCAGGTTCCCCAGTAAGGCAAGTTCCCCTTCTACCTCCATCCCTCCCGTCTCCAGAGCTCGCAGCATGCTTTGCAGTCACTAGGCAGTGGCAGGGGAAAAAAAAAAAAAAAAAAAAAAGGCTTCTAGACAAATAGATAATTTTCACCCAGCAGCTTGGAACAACCGCTTCCATTTCACATCTCACATCTGAGGCTAGAACACCTCCTGTCGTGCCACTGCAGCCTGAAATAAGTTTAAGACCATCTCTGCCAGCACACTACTTCCCCACCCTGTCCCTGAATGCTCCCATGCCCTCAAAAGCCAACACTTCTCTTAAAAACACGGTAAAGTGCTGCTCGCGCTTCTCTCGATAAAGGGATCTTAGTGCACACCCAGCAGCGCGTACAGGAATGGATGTGAAGAGTCCCCGTCGGTCTCATGGGCAACCAGAGCAGAGGAAGGCTCTCTCCCTGCCTCCACTGCAGGAGGAACGTGCTGCCCCTTCGCTCTGCAGCCCCAGCCACGCAGCAGAGAGCTGCCCGGCCTCCTGCCAGGCCACCGCGCAGAGGCTGCAAAAGGAAAAGGTTTAGGGACAACCTGCTGCAAGGACTTGGACAGCAAACCCAGAGGAGCGGCGGGTACAAAAGCCAGCAGCGGCAGGAGAGGAACCATCAGAGGTGCGCGCCAACGGCCCAGCAAAGCAGAGACGGGATGCGGCGGCTGCGAGGCCACGACGTGCCCACCCGAGAGCCCGTCCTGAGCCCGTCTGCTCACACCCAGCATCCACAGTGACCCACGGAGAACGGCACACGGCCGGCGGTGCTAACACACATCAGCAGAGCAGGAGAGCAGAAGTTCTGGCAAGTGACCATCCGTTTTCCACCCCACCGTGATGGGCTTATTTCCCAGCCCGGCATTAGGGCCGCCTCACACTGCTTGCTGGCCATAAACTTTGGGGTTTTCCTTCCCTCCCTCCCACAAGTTTGCAGTTGTGCACATGAGCACACCCATGTATCTGAACATTAGCGTGACTCCAGACAGTTGAAGCAGCAAACTCCCGGAGATCTCCAAACCCCAACCCGTGAAATCAGTTCTTCCCCCCAAAGCAGGGAGGCAGAAGGCGTGCTGCTCCCCCAGCCTGGGGCCAGCGCAGCCACCACCACGCGGCCAGGCCATCAATACAGCCTCATCGCGCACGTGACGCCCTGCACGGTGCCATCGCTTCTCTGCGCTCCGCTGAAGGCAGAGCAGGGTCCACAGCCTCCGCTGCAGCCCACCGAGAAACACCTCCAGAGAAAACTTCCACCCCAGGTCCCTGAGGATGGAGAACAAGCGAGGCCAAGACAGCAACAATCCTCACCGCACCGTGAAAACCCCACGCAACCAAGGAGGGGCTGACCCCTTGGCAACGAGCCGCAGAGTAGCCCCCAGCCCGCGGCAGGCAGCCCCAGACCCCCACCCACCAGAGCAGCCAGCAGACGACACGACAGCTCCTTACTGGCTGGCGACGCAGCTCCTCTATCGATTCCCACGGACGGGGAGGTCAAGAGCAGCTCTCAAGCAGTCATTGAGGAAGGGGACGCTGGAGTCACTCCGGATTCCGGACTGCTCTGTACTGGGAGAGACACATGGGCTCCCCAGCAAAGCTTTCCCCTGCTGCCAGGCTGAGGGTGAGCTGCTCTCCCGCTGCCAGCTTACTGGCTGGCGACGCAGCTCCTCTATCGATTCCCACGGACGGGGAGGTCAAGAGCAGCTCTCAAGCAGTCATTGAGGAAGGGGACGCTGGAGTCACTCCGGATTCCGGACTGCTCTGTACTGGGAGAGACACATGGGCTCCCCAGCAAAGCTTTCCCCTGCTGCCAGGCTGAGGGTGAGCTGCTCTCCCGCTGCCAGCCCCCGCCTCTCACCCGCCTTCCTCTTCTGCAGGAGCCACCGCGCTGGTCTCGCGGGCATCGTTCGAGGGGGACGCTGCCCACGGATGATCCATACTTTGTCACGGCAGGATGAGGCTCCAGAGAAGGGCCAGAGGTGTTTTGGTGTGGATGAGTCAGAAGGTCTGACCACACAGTGGGGCGAGACCTCTTCCCACACGCCGTGGGAGAGCTCCTGGGGGTTCTGTGCACAGAGCACAAACCCCGCTGCATCCCGCGGGCCAGGCGAAGGCAGGAGGGGAGTGGAGGACACGGGAAGACGCAGCCATCCAAGCGCTGTCTCAGAGGGAGCGCTGTCAAGTGGTGGGAGACATTCAAGAGCAGAGGAAGAACGTGACCCTTTCAAGGATGTCCTCAGAGATCCCGCTGCCTTGAATCCCACACGTCCTTCCTTCTGGCATTGCGAGGGATCAGCTGTAGCTAAGGATGAGGGGCTCAACATCTGTTCTCCGAAGGATAAGGGACATTTTCCAACCCCCTTCCTTAACAAAAGCCAATTCCTGGACGCGCGTGGCTGCCTTCCCTTCCTTTCTTCCCCCACGCCGGGTGAGTCTCCAAACCTTTCATCCACCTGCAGGAGATTTCCTCCCCGCAGAGGAACTCAACCGAACACCAGCGCAGGCGAGCCCGGCGCTCTCCTCCCCAGGGAGCGGGGATGCCAGAACACACTTCGCAGTTTTTCCTCCCGACAGCCTTCGGATGGGCTCCCAAATAACCTCCAGAGCAGGAGACTGGGAACAGACCGCTGCCCTCGGACACTCATGCCATGGGTCCCCTCCCAACACAAATGGATGGAAACTGGCCAGAGCTGCCTCAGCATCGCTGCACCCAGAGCATCCCCCCTGCTCCCAACTTCCAGGGAGCAGGAGATCCAAGTTCAGCAGAGCGCTAGCTCTCAGCACTTCCATATCCCCTCCCTGCAGCACCTAAGAACAGAACAAGCCAAAGCACCCCCTCCACTCACCATCTGCTCGGTGTCCCCACACGCAAGGCGTGGGGAGCAGGGGGGTCCCCACACCCCACGGGGGCTGCGGCCCTTGAGCCAGCAGGGAAAAGGTTCCCCCAGCACAGGACAGACAAGGAGCCTGAGGATTATCATCAGCACATGGCACCAGTCCAACAATTTGTGTCAGGGCACAAACCTGCTCCAACAGCGGGCGATGCTCACTCCCCTCCCAGGAGCCACCGTCTCGGGAGGGCAGGACATCCCTGCTGCCCACACCGGAGTCACACCGCAAGTCCCCAGCAGACTTTCTTCTCTTCTCTGAACCGCAGCTTTCCAAGCGGTCATGCTTGAGAAAATCCCCTCTCTTGTTACCTGCCCCGTCCCTCCAGGGCCCAGGCCACTGGGGAGCTCTACATGACACCGGGGTGGATGCTGCTGCTTCAGAGCTTGTACTTGCCACCCCACGAATGGCCACACGTCACGCCAGGTGGGACACCCCAGAAGAGACCACATCCGCAACCCTGCGCTGGCACACACACCCCATGGCTCCAGGGGATGGGCACGCACCTCCCTCCTTCCCAGCAAGCTGGACAAGCATGCAGGCAGCAGCACTGGCCATCTTGCCATCCCAGCGTTCCCAGTCACAAGCTGCAGGGGCTTTCCAGGTGACTGATGCAAACGGTACATGTCCTCTGGCTCTGACACGACTCCCTGCAGCAGCCAGCTCAACGCACTTCACCGAGGAAGTGTCGTTACAGCAGAGGGAACTGCGGCACACAACTGCGTAATGTCGCACAGAGCGGTGGCAGAAGAGGGAGAACAGCCCGGTGGTGCCCGGAGGCTGCTGTGCCCCCCCGGGACATCCGCACAGAAGGTGGCCCTGGACACAGGCACCTTCTCCAGGCCAGGGCAGAAACCCAGCCTCGCGCAGCGCCAGGATCAGGTCAATCTGGCTGTGGCCGTGGCCACACTGGTTTCAGATTTGGCTCCTGGTTTCCAGGAGGCCAGTGGAGCGGATGCCGTCGGGCAGAGCTCAGCCAGCACCTTCCTCCTCCTCACCAGGGCCACCCTGGGCAGGCAGCACTTCTGAAGAGCCACCGACCTTCTGTCAGGGGATACAGAGGGACACCGGTGGGCATTTATCTCCAGCTTCCTCCCGGCTCTGCCCCTCCAGGGCTCTCTGCAGGCAGCGGAGGGGCTCCCAGCCCGAGGGTGAGCTGTGCTGTGCCGCCCAGGAGAGTCCGTGCGGAGCCAGGGAGCAGTCACAGGGGATCACAAAGCTCAGCAAGGTGGCCTGAGCCAGGAGAAGATGCTGGCCATCAGCCAGGCAGCTCGGGGCAGTCTGTGGGACAGGGCTGGGGACTCTGTGATGCAAAGCACCCAGGTCCTGCCAGGAAAGCACAAAGCCCATCTGGGTAGCTTTGAAAAAACTGCTTTTCCCAGTCACCTTCATCAACATTTCTCCTGTAATGCAGATTTCCCCGGCACCTCAGATAACAGAGCTTCTTCCCAGCTCCACGTTGGGACCAGGGCAGGGGAGGAAGCGGCAGAGATGAAAGCCACGCAGCGCTGGGGGAACAAAAACCACAGCCTCTTTCATGTCCCACCACCAAGAATCCGGATAGTCACTCAGCCTGCAGGGAACAGGGGCAAGTGGAGCTGGAAGGGGTTTCTAGAAGAGGTTACTAACGAGCCGCTCACACGCCAGCCACAGTTTAAAGCAGGCAAACAGATCCACCAGGACTCTAACTCGGCAGATTTGAAGAGAACATCCAGCCCGCTGCCAACGGCTTGTGCACCGCGACGGCGAGCTGCGTGTGACAGCAGGGTTCCCCCGCTCCTCATCCCATCTGGGGACTGTCACTCTGCAGAGATCTGCTTGGCCTCCTGTCATGTGTATCGCTACCAAACCCTTCTCTGTCAGCAGGATAGATCCACCAGGACTCTAACTCGGCAGATTTGAAGAGAACATCCAGCCCGCTGCCAACGGCTTGTGCACCGCGACGGCGAGCTGCGTGTGACAGCAGGGTTCCCCCGCTCCTCATCCCATCTGGGGACTGTCACTCTGCAGAGATCTGCTTGGCCTCCTGTCATGTGTATCGCTACCAAACCCTTCTCTGTCAGCAGGATCTGCGTTGGCATAAGCACTTTTAATAGTAGGATTTTTTTTTTTTCTCTCCTTAACCCATATCCTCTTGACAGAACCAGGTTAGGGAGCAGCTGCGGTGGCAGATCTAGGGTAGCGTTTCGCACGACAAGGCAGGAGAAAGGAGTGCCTGGGTCCAGTTATCTCTTCCATCACCAAACTGCAGCTCACTGCAACTTCCCCAAATCCCGCAGGGTCAGAGGGAAAGCTCTGCTCTGTCCCAGGCCAGTCCCGTCACTCCGGAGGGGGCCCTTCGCCCTGGAGGAGGGTGGGTGGAGGCGGGTGTCGCTCCCACCGGTGACAGGGGCTGTTTCCATTTCTGGGTTGCAGAGCTGCCAAGCCGAGCTGTCCCACATTCAAACAAATACTATTTCCCCCTCTGCTTTCTTCCCCATGCTGCTCGAAGCCCCATTTCCTCTCCAATGACTGCCAAACCTGAAGAATTAGGAGGGGGAAGAAGCGGGGAGGGAAGGGAAAGCTTCCAAAGGGGGGTTCACAGGGAAGCCTCTCCCCAAAGAGCTGTGAAACTCCTCGTGCTGAGATGCCAGAATCACTTCCCTACTGCAAAGTCCCACGGGAGCTGGCTCGCTGCCGCCCTGGCTTACATACACTGCTCCCACCCCGACGGGGACAGCTGCTCAGGACCACAAACAGGACCCACAGCCCAGACCATGGGGAGGAAAGAGCAGCACAGTGCAATTAATCTTTCCTGCAGAGTAACTGGGGCGGAGGGATGCTCTGTGGCGTGACAATATCATCATGGTACATGCAAGCATCAGCAGCATCTTCAGAGAAGCAACGAGCAATCCAGGAGGCATTTATCTTCCCACTCCCTCCATTACATGACCAAGCAGCTCAATCCATTATACATCTTTCCTTGCAACCTCTCTCGAAGGTACAGGAGTGACCTGCTTATTTTACAGATGGGAAAGCGAAGCATCTGTGATCTGAGAGAAGAAAAGGAGGGGTAGAGAAGGGCGATTCCCAACTAAATCAAGATGAACTGGGACACATTTCTAAGCCCTTGATAAATACCCGAGCCTGCTGGCTTGCAGGGAGGGATAAGCTTCAGACAGAGGGGCCAGAGACCTACATCCCATTTTGTTACGCCACAAATTGTCCAGGATCTTTTTTAACTCCTCCATCCCTCAAGGAGAGGATCAGACTCAGGACCCTTTATTAAGCACCGTGACAGCTTTGTGGATTCGGTCTGGTGTGCCGCCAATGTCCACATCAGAAAGGCAACTTCCAAAGGTTGTTTCTCACCTTCCCTCATTCCCCACCTGGGTGTATTTTGCACAGGATCAGAAGAGCAGCTCCAGCCAAAAAAGGTGCCTCCAGAGGTGCTGTGCACTGGGAAAGAGAACTTTTCAAGGGGTTCATCCAACAGACAACTCCCTCTCAAAGAGGCAGATCTGACACAACCTCCCTGGCTCCTCCCTT
Source organism: Pterocles gutturalis (assembly GCF_000699245.1). Taxonomy (NCBI): domain Eukaryota; kingdom Metazoa; phylum Chordata; class Aves; order Pterocliformes; family Pteroclidae; genus Pterocles; species Pterocles gutturalis. The sequence continues at coordinate 16,044 of NW_010101207.1, forward strand.
CACCTCACCTGCTCAAGATCTGCTTCTCCAGGCCTTACACAAAGGGCTTGATTTATAGAGTCAGAGGGATCACCCACATGAAGGAACACGCAGGATACACCCCCCCTCCAGGACCCATTTCATCTTGCTGCTATTAATACCTGGAACATTATTGGCATGAACAAACTGTCCCTTCTCCCTCATTTCTGGGCTCTCACTTCTCCGCTTTGTCCCAGAAACCCCAGCCAACACACGTTCACCCTTCCCTAGCACACACTTCCATCCAAACCCCAAACCTCTTTTTTTTTTTTTTTGAGTTAATTACTCACATTTCTAGTTCCCATCACCTCTTCCAGTCCCTGCAGACAGGACTCAGCTCTCCTGGCTACCTCATTCATTACACAGCCAATTTGTGGGCCTAAACCCACCAACACTCATTATGGAAACGGGCCAAGACTCCCCTCGGCTGCACGGTCCCACAGCCAGCCCCGTGGGCGAGTGCTCAGAAGGGTTGGCAGCCATGCTCTGGAATGTGAGCCCCTCTACAGGCTTTCAAACTGGGAATGCGACCACCAAGGGGCTCTGGGCTGCGGTGTGGACACTGCCGGAGCCCTTGGGTTGAACGGACACAGCTCAGTTATCACCACAGAGTTATCGGCACCATCACAGGTGGTACCACGTGCACACAGAGTACGCAAAGTGGCGGAAAGTCAGTTTGCCATCTTCCTCTACAGCCCCTGATCCTCTCTGAACTCCAGCACCATGCCACCCTCAGAGCTAGATGGGCTCCGACTCCAACAAAAGTCTTTGCTTCCTCAGCACCAACCCCAGGACTAAATGTCAGAGCCATGCACCGTGTCCTGGGGCATCCCCAGCAGCATGAGCAGCAGGGAGAGGGAGGGGATTCTCCCCCTCTGCTCCACTCTGCTGAGACCCCACCTGGAGTACTGTGTTCAGCTCTGGGGCCCCCAACATAAAAAAGACCTGGACCTGTTGGAGAGAGTCCAGAGGAGG
>NW_010101207.1:17374-25242 GCF_000699245.1 Pterocles gutturalis
AGTGGGAGGTGTCCCTGCCCATGGCAGGGGGGGGCGCGGGGGGGGGGTTAAGGTCCCTTCCCACCCAAACCAGTCTGTGATTCTATGATCAAGGGCTGCCTGCAAGCCCTTTGCTCCACTCGAAGGAAGAAGTTCTCAACCTTTCAGAGCTGGGCTGAACTCTGCACACAGGAGCTTGGTCAAAGCTTTCCCCTTGGGCTGGCTCACGAACAGCCACGTGGTGCCTTTGATTGTGCTTCAAGAGAAAACACGTTTCTTCTGTGTCTGAGCAGAACTCACCTAAAATAGTCAAGGATGGCCAAAAGCATCCAATCAAGAGCACAGAGCACGGGAAGTCAGAGCAGAGGGGTACCTTGTAGCTGAGGAAGCCAGAGCTCACTCGCAGACCCAGAATTACCAACCTGCCCTGTCTGCAGAGGGACTCCCTGACCTGCTTGAGCCCACCCAAGGGAGCTGGGACCAGAGGACCAGGCTCCTCTCCATCGCCACGTCCTGACACACCACAGCCAGCCCACAGAGCTCTAGAAACGCCAGCACAACCTGACCTGAATGTTGATGTACACCACCAGCACCCTCTGCCCACACAGCCGCCCTCTGCCCAGCAACGAGGGACCAAGCTCAACACTGAACAGCCGCAAGCATCCTTACAGGCTTCCTGGAGGTCGTGCAACGGTGTTTGTGGCACACTGTGAGAAGGATCGCAAAGAAAAGTGAGAGAAGAACCCACAACCACCTCACCCAGCAGGTCCAGGGAACGGGAGAACCTGCCATGAGCAGGATCCACTGCAGAGGATTTCACAGCTAATGAACTCTCGCCACCATGGAGAAAGCAAAAGCAGCAGAGCCTTTCTTTCCTGAAAAGCTGCTTTTATTGGGAAGTTTACACATGCTTCAGTCTGTCTGCCTACACCAGCCTGTTCCCCCAGCTGGAAAACAGCTCCCAACCTGTGCCTTTAAATCCCCCTGGCAGCAGGAGCGCAGGACCGGGGCTGTGCGAGCAGACACACCCTGCGTGGCTGCCTGCTCCAGCCGCCGAGCACACAAACATTTCCTCCCAGCCGCTCCCGCGCTGCGCCGCAGCCAGAGCAGCCCCGGTACCTGCCAGCGCCGCGCCAGGAGAGGAACACAGGCTGTTTGACACAGACCCGTAAACACTGAGACTTCAACTCACTTCCTGAAATCCCCCTTCTTCTCCCTCCAGCAGTGGATGTTCTTCCTTAAGGCAAATATTTAGAGTCTAACAGGCATTCCTCATCACAGGCACAAGTTAAATATTGGCTCTGAAACAACAGCAAGTGCCTTTAAATGATTCTGGCTGGAGAAGCACCGCTCTGGACTTTGGTTTCTGGCTCTGAACAAAAATAGGAGCAACGCACCGAGCGTTACACTCTTCTCCCAGGAGAAGTCAGATTTCAGGCTCTGCACGGCGCCTGCCAGGACCACAACCAGCAGCGGGAACTGTCCCCTGCTCGGACAGGATCACACCTCGGGTGTCTGCTGTCACCGAGCCAAACTCGCTGCAGTGCATCCTCTGCGCTCTGCACAGGATTATTTTGAGGCTCATTTCCAGGTTGTGCTTATACATACTCCGAGAGACACTAGAGAAGACTTGCTGGGAACCACGGGTGTCATCCAGATCGCAGGGAGGGCAGTTGCACATGTTGTCCTCCCCTCCCAGCTGCACCACCTCCGTTCTCAAAGGCACCCACCCTTCCACCCAGCCGGGCCTGCAAACCCACCTCTCTGGTGCAGAAGATGCTCCAGGCTGTTCCTGCTGTGCAGGCAGCCCAGCTCCCTGACGGACGTGCTAGCTCTTGCAAGAAAATATCTCAGCAAGGCAGGAGCCCAAGAAGTCAGGGAGATGTCAGCACAATAAATGGGAGAGGGAAGGGCGAGGAGGAAAAAAAAAAAAAAATGCAGTGAGGTCAGTACACCTGAAGCACGGCAGCAGCTGGGCTCTGGAACGCTGTGGGCATTTTCCACACACAACAGGGGAGCAGAGCTCCCACCGTGACTCTGCAGCCGGCCCAAGTGGCCGGAGCCCCTGCAGAGGTGGCGTGGCCTCACCCCACCGCAGCCCCGCGATGCCCCGTCCCTGCCGAGCCCATCGGTGCCAGGGCTGCTCTATCCCCGCACTGCTCACAGCTCCAGCTGAACGCAGGCCCGCAGCCCCGGCAAAGGAGCCGCTGCCAAAATCCACCTGAAAGCAGCGTTTGCTGAAACACAAGGCGTCTGCCCACTGTTTCTCTGTGGCAAAATGCCACAACAGATTTACCCAGAGAGCTGTAGCTCCAGAAAGGTTGCTGCAACACCGTGCCTGAACAGCACGCTGCACCGTAACCCACGCTCGCAGGGTTTGTTCTATATCCCGATAAATCCAGCGGGGTTGTTAGCTCCCTTTCTTTCTCCTGGACTGGGTGCCTGCACACCAGGCCAGCCCGAGGATCGCCTCGCTCAGCTCCCCCTGCTCCAGGCACCGGGCCTGGGAGGGAGAAGAGGGGCTGGAGCGGTGGAGAGCAGCTCCCTGGCACCATCCCCTGCTACCGTGTGAGATGGAGAGCTGCGACGGTCTGCTGTGCTGGAATTCCTCTCCCTGCTCCCTTCCCTGCACCAAAACACCTCTTACTTCAAGCTGGAGACTCTGACAATCTCTCCCCAGGATCTCCAGATCGGGCAGACACCCCAAAAAGAACAGCACGGGTTTAAAGCCAGCTGCAAGTTACCCCGGAGGAAATGTTACAGCTCCATCCCTCCGAGCACTTCCTATCCCTCCCCAGCTGCCAGAGCCCACTGAGCGATGAGCTCCAGCAAGCCTGTGCAGGAATTCCCAAGGCTCATGGCAGAGGCTAACCTGTACCTGTCAGCACCAGCACCTCCGGGGCCCCGTCCCCCGGCACGCTTCGTCCCACGGCACGCTGACCCCGCACCCACCAGAGAGGGCTGCCAGCGCTCCCCACCAACACGCAGACTGTGACAAGCTTCCAGCGCCTGTTCTAAGTCGCATCCTTGATGTTCTCTGTACTTGGGAACACAAAAGCCAGGCTTCAACCCAAGCCAGCAGCAAGTTCAGGATCAGAGGAATCGGCACAACCGGGGGTGGGGGATTCCAGGAGAGCCCCAGCCTGCCCCTCGCCCACACGTACGGCACAGAAGGTGCTGGAAAGCACCAGCCGCTCCCTGCATCAGACTGGAGAAACCAGGCACAGAGGATAAACTTCATCACTGCCAACAGTCCGTGCTAAAAAAAGGAAAAGAAAAAGGGTTTCTTGCTTTGTTGTTTATACCTCCGTGCTATCTCAGAAGCAAAAAGCAGCGAGATTTTCTACCTGAAAACATCGGGACACGACAAGAGTCTGCAAGAATGGAGCTTCTGAGTAGTACAAAGCCATTCCACCTCCATTCTGGTTTTAAATTGGATTACCGCTGGCCTTTCAGAGCCCACAGCCAGCCCCCCCGGCCCCAGGCAACAGCCACTCTTAGCAAGACTTTCCAGCCTCCAGCCCGGGAAGGGGGACGAAAAAATCCCCAGAGACGTGCCCATGCTCCCGGGGATCCCACGAACCCCCCCAGCACCGCAGGGCCGTGCTCCAGGGGCACCCACGGGCCCCCCCAGCACCACTCCCCCTGCCCAGGTCCGCTCAGCTGCAGAGTGGCGGGGCTGCAAAGCTCTTCCAAAGGCAAGTTTCACAAAATCCATGTTCAAGCCCAGCCTTAACCCCTGTTTATGAACTGAGGAACATGCCTCTGAGGCTGACAAAGCCTGCACATCACCTGCCAACTGTCTAATTCACCATTTGGAAAGCAAAAGCCAGGCCTCCCTCATTAAAAACCATTATATAATGTTAAACTACAAAGGGCTACAGGACACTCCTTGGTTGGTGGACATGTCAAATTGAATGACAAAAAAAATTAATGCTTCTTTCCTCCAGACTCTTTAGCATCTCAGACACCCTGGGAGCCCAACGAGCCCCTTAGTTCTGAGACCTGGTCGCAACAGCATCTTGGCTCATCCCAAATACGTGTCTCATGTTCAACTCCCTGCCACCTCTGCCCATGGACACTAAACACAACACAGCACTTCCCAGCTCTGTTCCAAGCACCGTCCCTCCCGCACAGCGGCGGGGCTGCCTTCTGCTGCCTCATCTCTGATGCTGGAGAAGAAGCCGAGATCCCAGCTTGCGGCGCGGGGAACCCTCCCCAGGCTCAGCTCCTCCGGACCTCGCAGGAGACTCCACACTTTGTCACCGTCTTAGCGCAAGTCCTTTGAGCAGCCAAGATTATGAGAGCACTTGGTTTTACTGTCACAGGTGAATTGGCCTCAGAACATTGAGACCTTCGTTTCCTACATGTGAGTATGTTTGTGCTGCAAGTTTTTAAGAGGCACAGGTCTGACGGCAGTGGAGAAGGCAGATGTCAGCAGGGTACTGCTTGGAAAATGTGACTGTCACCAACCTTCCAGCAGAATACAGACATCACGGGCACTGGGAAATCTTCCTGAACACATGGTGAACTTCTGCCCGTCATCTTTTTGGAACTAAAGAAAATTTAAAGTCTTTCAAGAACTAATTGAATTCCTCTACTCCAGGAGCAAACTCTCCTTATTGTGAGCTGTGAAAGAAATTACTGACATTTTGCTCCATGCCGCATTTTAGAACACCCTACAAAGCCTTACCGCCAACTTTCAGCTCACCCGAAGAACGATCTCCTCAATCACAACGCGTGGGATCACCTCAGCGCTTATCGAGCACACCGATCTGCTGCACCGTTACCATCCGCAGCAAGCGGAAGACAGACAGACTTTTTGTGGTTTTACACAGGCTGCACTCGCAGCCAGCACGCGCTGTACCAGCTCTCCCTCCCTGCACCCGGGAGCGGTGGGGATCGCAGCTCTGAGCACCTCGGGTCGAGACGAGCGTGGAAAGGGCAGACCCGTGCTTCACTCCGGCTGCCAGAGAGCCATCGGGCAGCTGACAGCGTAAGAAAGACAGGGCAGGAGGGATCCTGGGACATCTCAGCTCAAAGCATGCTCTTTTTTAAAGGCAGTTATTAGGAACAATGCATCAACATCCCATGCAAGGGGAGGGCTGCGCAACAGGAAGGGCTGCAGGGCTGCAGGGATTTTAAAAGAATTTGCCAGGAGCTGGAGGTCAGCTAGCAGAAATCTGGGAGCCAGACAGAGAGCCCCAACGCTCTGCGTTCAGCTGCCCCAACAGAGTCACTTTTACACTTTCCTCACAACTGAGTCCTGCTTCTTCTCTACAGCAAGGGACCTACCGGTGACGCAGACTGCCAGTAGGAAGGATAAACATCCACTCTTATTAAAACCCAAAACTATTTATAAGCACACAGCTTTTCTAATGGGAAGATAACTTGTTCTCCAGCAGAATCCCAGAGTTGCTGCGAGACCTGCTCCCTCTCCTCCCCTCCTGGCTCGCAGGGTGCAGCAGGACCGAAGCCATCTCCAAGCCGCACCACGCCTGGGCCCCAGGAAGGAGGCTGGTTTTCACAGCTTCTCGCTGCGCCCAGGACAAGCCAAGTCTGCCTCGTCAAAGCCCAATTGCAGGGCTGTGGGCAGAGCTGTTCCCACAAGCTCTGAGCAAAAAGCCGTTGTAAGCACACGAAGGAAGCTCCTGCGCTGGCACCCGAGTCTGTCTGTCCCCTCTCAGCAGCATGTTGAGGGAAGAGGGTTTGACTCCTGACACAGCTGGCAGTCACAGGAGTAACGCAAGGCAAACAGGCCACTGGAACCAAACCCCCATTAGCCACCCCGCTGAGCCAAAGGAGAATGTCTCTTCCACAGCCCTGAGGTCTGCACCTCTCCTGTGCACCCCCAGGAAGGAGCCAGAGCACAGCAGGGGCTGCTGCTCACCCAAGGCTCCCCACCTCAGATAAGTCTTTAGCGCTGCAGTTCCTCTATCCGAAAGGCAAACAGCTTCCTACCCACACTGGCTCGTGCAGGGCTGATCCTTCCAGCAGCCTGCGGTGCCCCCAGAGCGGAGGCCAGGCACACACCTGGCTGGAGCAGCCAAAGGAAGGGATTGCTGTTCCAGCACAGCCCATCAGAGCTCCTCGCAGCTAGGAAAACCACAGAGGGGGGCAGGGGGAGAAGGCTACAGAGCACAGTCAGGCCCCAGTCCAGTAAACATGTTTATTGGCAGTTGGTCTCAGCCATCATCTCTTCCAGCCCAGTGGGGCTGGAGGGAAAAATACCGATTGTCCATAAGCACAACCCTCATGTCATTCCCATTGATCCGCTGAGTCACTCCCGTATTAACAGTTTTGACAACACTCGGGCTGCACAGGAGCTCGGACACGGAATACAAAACAAGAGGCGATGCGAAGCCTCTCCACGGACTGACACCACGCAGGGCAGAATCCAGAAACCTGCTCAAACTGCAAGTGCCAACTTCCTCCTCTCCACTCGCTCTTCTGAAGAGTGCTGCAACAAGAAAACCAAACACAAACCACGCTGCAAGGGCAGGAACACAGAGCTCCATTCAGCGCGTGTAGAGAAACTGCCCAGAAAAAACCGGCTCCCCTGCAAACCAGCACCAACTGCATCCCAGTTGTTTTGATGCGAGTGGAAACCAGAGCGGCAGCTGTTTTTGCAAAAAAAAAAAAAAAACCAACCCAAAAACCAAAAAACCAACCAGAACTGATTTATAAGGCCTTACAGATTTGTAAGCTAAGAAGGAGGAGATCAAATCCCGACGCAGACTGACGCAGGAGGGCAGCCGTCTCTACAAGCTAAGAGGACAAACCCCCCGGGGCAAACTGGGGGCTCCCCAACCCCAGACCTGAGAGAAGCTGCCAACAGCCAGGCACCAGCTTGGGCTTGGACCATCCTTGTCTGCACCAGAGGCCCAAAAGGTGCTAAGCGGTGATAAAATCATCACCGAACAACCTTCCTATCTGCAACACACCAACTTAAAAACAAACCCAACAAATCTTTGGCAAGTTCCTCCCAGCAGCCAAGCCTACCCCGCCACAGAGAAGGCCTCGCCACAGGATCCCCATGGAGGCCTCCTGCCCTAATTTACAGCAATTCTTTTTCAGACGCACTGGCAAACACCAAACGTTTTCTTCCATCGGTTATATAAGGCCCGATTTTGAAACCTCAGCACCGGCCGTGGGGAGATGGGGGGAAGCTGTGTGCAGCAGGCTGACGGGACAGTCCAGCTGGTGGATGAACTTACTCCTCAGAATTCATTCCCAGCTATCCAACCACTTGTACAAAAGGAAAACAAACCGATTAGTTAACAAGACAACTTCCAAACACACCGGGGCAAACCACTTGCACGCCTGCAGTCATTGTACACACAGTTTGACCTGGGTCCCGGTTACCTCTGGTTTGTTTAAAACAGACAAATTTCATGGCAACTTGAAAGAGGTTTAACAAACTTTGGTTTTTAACTTCAGAAATGCACCTACCGTGCTGCCCAGACCACAAGCTATTCCTCAAAAGAAAAGACACCTTCCCAGCCATCCCCCCAGCTCATGTTACCTGCCCCCCTAAGCCCAAGGGCCTCGCTCAGCTAAAACACCACACCAACCAGGAGCCACGGGCCTCTGGTGGCCCAGCCTGGGGCCTCTGGTGGCCCAGCTCGGCGGAGAGCAGCTCCTCACGGCAAACCTCTCTTCTGGGCTGCCAGAGGAACAGTAAAGTCAGCTCCTGGCTGGGGGGGGACAGGAGGGGGAGGGTATTTTTCCTGTTTCTCACGTTCATCTTCACCCGCTTCGCTAAAGAAAAAAAAACATAAAATCTATTTTCAACCCCAGATTCAGCACGGTCCCTTTCCCCAAACAAACACTTCCCAAGCCCTCTGCAGAGAGGAAAGCCACATACAAAGGAGCCAACATCCTGCAAG
>NW_010101208.1:0-1241 GCF_000699245.1 Pterocles gutturalis
AAAAATTGGGAAAAAAAATCCTCAAAAAATGGGGGAAAAAATCCTCAAAAAATGGGAAAAAAAATGCTCAAAAAATGGGGAAAATGCTCAAAGATTGGGGGAAATGCTCAAAGATTGGGGGAAAAATCCTCAAAGGTTGGGGAAAAATCCTCAAAAATTGGGGAAAAATCCTCAAAGGTTGGGGAAAAAAAATCCTCAAAAAAATGGGGAAAAATGCTCAAAGATTGGGGAAAAAAATTCTCAAAAATTGGGGAAAAATGCTCAAAGATTGGGGAAAAAAAATCCTCAAAAAAATGGGGAAAAATGCTCAAAGATTGGGGGAAAATGCTCAAAGGTTGGGGAAAAAAATCCTCAAAAAGTGGGGGAAAAAATCCTCAAAAATTGGGGAAAAATCCTCAAAGATTGGGGAAAAAAAATCCTCAAAAAATGGGGAAAAATCCTCAAAAAATGGGGAAAAATCCTCAAAAATTGTGGAAAAATGCTCAAAAATTGGGGGAAAATGCTCAAAAATTGGGGGAAAAAATCCTCAAAAATTGGGAAAACAATCCGCAAAGATTGGGGAAAAAAAATACTCAAAAAATGGGGAAAAAAATTCTTGGGGAAAAAAATCCTCAAAAAATGGGGAAAAAATCCTCAAAAAATGGGGGAAAAATCCTCAAAAATTGTGGAAAAATGCTCAAAAATTGGGGGAAAATGCTCAAAAATTGGGGGAAAAAATCCTCAAAAATTGGGAAAACAATCCGCAAAGATTGGGGAAAAAAAATACTCAAAAAATGGGGAAAAAAATTCTCAAGGATTGGGGAAAAAAAATGCTCAAAAATTGGGGAAAAATCCTCAAAAAATGGGGAAATTGTGGAAAAATGCTCAAAAATTGGGGGAAAATGCTCAAAAATTGGGGGAAAAAATCCTCAAAAATTGGGAAAACAATCCGCAAAGATTGGGGAAAAAAAATACTCAAAAAATGGGGAAAAAAATTCTCAAGGATTGGGGAAAAAAAATGCTCAAAAATTGGGGAAAAATCCTCAAAAAATGGGGAAAAAAAATCCTCAAAGATTGGGACAATCCTCAAAATTTGGGGGAAATCCTCAAGGATTGGGGGAGATCCTCAAAATTTGGGGGAAATCCTCAAAGATTGGGGGAAATCCTCAAAAATTGGGAAAAAATCCTCAAAGATTGGGAAAAAAAAAATCCTCAAAAATTATGGGAAACTGTCAAAATTTGGGGGAAATCCTCAAAAATTG
>NW_010101209.1:0-232 GCF_000699245.1 Pterocles gutturalis
AAGATTAACCCGTTCATTTCAGTGGCCTATTGCACAACCTAATGGGTATGCAGAAGCTTGCAGTGTCATGTACTGATCGGAGAAGCAGTTCACATATGAATACATGGAAATTCTCAGAACAGAAAAGTACATCTTGTGGTAATGTCTCAGTCACTTTGAGAAGAAGAAAACTCACTTGCTTTGGATCAGTGACATTGATGACCTAGCCAGGAATGATCCCTGAGCATGGAAA
>NW_010101210.1:0-202 GCF_000699245.1 Pterocles gutturalis
TGGGTGCTCAGCGCTGGTCCTGCCTCTCTCATCACGTCGGCGTGGTCAGCCTGCTTGTAGGAAACGTTGAGGGCAGGGGGATGAACACAGAAGGTTGGATGGGAAGGTTTTGCAGCTAGGGAAGGTCTCAGAGTGCTTCTGTCTCACTGAGAATTAAGCAATTGGGAAGGGGAGGGGGCTTTGGCTGGAGCAGCCCCTGAAC
>NW_010101210.1:319-1204 GCF_000699245.1 Pterocles gutturalis
GTTGGCGTGCTCAGGAGGAGAGCAGTGCAACGCCGGGGCTCAGGGGGGACGGTGGCTGGGGGTGGGTCTGTCCCCTGGGGACGGGTCTCTCTGGCTGGGGCAGGGTCCTGCTGGGGTGTCCTCCAGCACCTCAGCTCCTGTTTGTCTCTGCTTGGGAGAGCTGGAAGTTGTGGGCTGAAATCCTGGGGGCTTTTTCCCTTTCTCTGTTTAAGCTGTTGGATTCTTTTTCCCTGTGTCCTGGTTTCAGCTGGGACAGAGTTCACTCTCTTCCCAGCAGCTGGTGATCGGCTGTGTTTTGCTCTCTTGGTCGGCTTTCTGTCTCTCGGGTGCTCAGGCTCTTATCTCCTTTGTGGTACTGTGGTTTCGGTACTCTCCCTGTTCTGGGATCATTAGCTGGGAATGGGCTGAGCCTTGGTCATCTAGTGGTGAGCAGTTTACTGTGTATCACTCATTTCTATTTTTGTATATATTACTATTATTATAGTTATTATTATTTTCAATATTATTATAGTTTAGTTATTAAATTGCTCTTATCTCAACCCATTAGTCTTTTTTCCCTTTACCCCTTTAATTCTCCCCCCCATCCCTGGGAGAGGGGAGGGTGAGCGAGCGGCTGTTGGGGTCTTTTGCTGCCAGCCGGGGTCAAAACCATGACAGTGACCCAGCAAGCGAGTGGTTTTATGTAAAACTACAACACCCTAAAGAGTGAATTCTGTCAAGCAGAGGAGGAGAAGCAGGGGTGTGGGGAAGGGGGACGTCGCAGCCGGCTCCTGGCAGAGCTTTTTCCCATTTGTTAGGCAGGCCTGGAGCAGGCGAGCATCCTGCCTTTGCCTTCTGCTCCCAGGCATCATGCAACCTGCTGCTGAAGCGTGGTCTGGCGCGGGT
>NW_010101210.1:1223-2408 GCF_000699245.1 Pterocles gutturalis
GAGGATGTCCCGCTCCCATCGCCCGGGATAGCTTCAGGGGGGAACCTGGAGCCTGCCCGAGCCTCCGCCTCTGCACATCGCCCTGTTCCTGAAGTGAAGGGAGCAGCTGAAGGCTGTGTTTTGTTGCATAAAGTATTTTACGATGCTTTAAAACAGCTAAACTTTAAAAATAATTTCTGCGTTGAGATAGCGAGCAGCTGGTGGAAACCTCTGCTGACAATGCTTCAAAGCCAGGCTGAAGTCGAGGTCCCTGCACCTGGGTGAGCTGCCAAAGCGTTCCCGTGTTGGAAATGTTCCCCCCGCTCCCCCCGGCGCTGGACGACCCCCAGCCGCTGCGCTGGGAGCTGGAGGGGAGGAGGGCAGGAGCGCACCTTGCTCGTGCCTGGAGGACTGGGGAGCCTGGCGTTCCCCGGTGTCATGTCACACCGAACTGCCGAGGCTCAGGGCTGTGGGGGTCGGGTCCCAGCCGCAGAGGAGTGATTTCTGGGGACCGCAGAGGTGGTGCCGTGGTGTTTGGCGGAACACCCTCCTGAGCCCTCGGAAACCTTCCCTGCTGAGAGCACAGGGCTTCGCGTGCAAGCGCTGAAAAAGGACTTGCTCCAAACACCAGCCTTTGCCTAAAACCCATGAAAATTCACAGAATCACAGAATCCCAGAATGTCAGAGGTTGGAAGGGACCTTGAAAGATCATCTAGTCCAATCCCCCTGCCGGAGCAGGAACACCTAGATCAGATCACACAGGAATGTATCCAGGCGGGCTTTGAATGTCTCCAGAGAAGGAGACTCCACAACCTCTCTGGGCAGCCTGTTCCAGTGCTCTGTCACCCTCGCAGGTCCAGCTCCCGCAGCGGCTGGAGAAGCTGCGACACAGTCGGGTTCCTCCTTGGCTGGACCCCACGGCTTCCCCAGAGCAGGGCCCAGCTGCAGGGACACGGATGGGGATCGCTGGGGCTGCGACGCCTTTGTGCAGGCTGTGAATCAGCACAACCCCGCGGCTCTGTTCCTGCGGGCTGGTGAGTTTTCCAGGGAAGGTGGACACCCCTCTGTGGGGGGACACCCTGGAAACCTGGCCATGGGGCTCGGAGATGAGTCCTGGCTCAGTCTGTCACTCCAAGCTCCCCTTGTCACGTCACCGAAGGGACGCTGAGAGTGGGAGAAGCGATGGGGAGTCTCTGGCTTGGCCAT
>NW_010101210.1:2489-2783 GCF_000699245.1 Pterocles gutturalis
GCCGGCATCGCCGCTGGCCTGCCCGAGGGTTAAGGTCATCCGGTTGTGTTGTGTTGTGTCAGCTGAGTGTTTAACTTTTTTGCTTATTTAGAATTTCCTGTATTATGATAACATCTCATAAACGTCCAAATATAGCTGAACGCTAATTCCGACCCTAACGGGCTGTCCCCGGAGCAGCGCCCAGGTGTCACCTTCGGCCATGCCGGCCTCTCTGCAGCCCGGCGGCGGGAGGAGGCAGGAAGGAAGACGCTGGGTGAAGGCCGGCGTTCGCAGGCACACGTGCTTTCCCAGGCA
>NW_010101210.1:2797-3134 GCF_000699245.1 Pterocles gutturalis
GCCGGGGCGGGCCCGGCCCCCCGCCGCAGGAAGGGACGCGCCGATGGGACAGCGCGATACGGGCGGCCAGCAGCAGGGGTGCTGCATGTGCGGGTGGGGGGAGATAGGGAGGCGAGGATCGGGCTGCCCAGGGAGGAGCTGGGGGAGCGCCTGGCAGCCCGGCTGGGCAAAATTCATGGGTTAGGCTGAAAACGAGGATGTATCGAACCCACAGATCACCAGATAGCGTGGTAGCACTTGTGTGTGAGAGCACCCAGGGGATCGAGTTTCCCTGTGCTCTGAACAGCTCCTGGAGTGACTTTTACGTTTGTGTCGAGAATGATCTTGTGTCTCTTTC
>NW_010101210.1:3358-6319 GCF_000699245.1 Pterocles gutturalis
TTAGGGTTGAGACCAAAACTGGCCGATGGTCTGTTCCATCCCATGCCCGGCATGGCCAGGGGAGAGGTGAGGGTGTGTCTGTAAGCTTTAGCTCTTGCTCCAGGTCATCCCCTCTCTTGTTCCAAGTTGTCTCGCTCTGGTTGGTCCCTCTCTCACGATTGTCTCCTTCGGTCAGGTCTCAGTCTTGGATGCTCAGGCTCTTATCTCCAGGATTGCGGTTTTGGGACTCTCCCTGCTCTGGTATCATCAGCCAGGAGCAGGCTGAGCCTTGGCTGTCGGGTGGTGAGCGGTTGCACTGCGTGTCACACATTTGTGTATCTGTATGTATTACCATTAGCATTATCAGCATTATTATCACCATTATTTCCAATATCATTGTAGTTTAGTTATGAAATTGTTGTTATCTCAGCCCATGAGTCTCTTTTCCCTTCCCCCCTTTAATTTCATCCCCGGGAGCGGGCAGGGTGAGCGAGCGGCTGTTGGGGTGTTTTTCTGCCAGCCGGGGTCAAAACCACGACAGTGACCCAGCGAGTGGGGGTGCAGACACGTGCCCTGGCTGCGAGGCTGCAGAACGAGCTGTGGTGGAGGGCAGGGGTCCGAGAGCGCTCATGGGGGGCGAGCTGTCGGAGAGCTGTCATTCTGAGGTGGGTGTCCAGAAGGGCTTTTCCTGCCTGTGAAGCTGGAGCCAGGCTTTTTGCCCTCAGAGGAGGCAGCATTTTCTCCACGCCTTTGGCCGTGAGCACCTCGCAGCGCCCGATGCCGTCAGCGGCGCCTGGGACCTGTCCGGGGGGTGGCAGATTTGGGTGACCTGACACTCAATGCTATTTTCTTCGCAGCTTGGCGCTGACCTTTCAATTTCGGTCCTCGGACTATAAGTGGCATTTTTTCTGCTGCCTTATTCTGCTAAATTCAGCTGTGGCTGGCTGGTGGGGACCTGAGCGGTGGACACAGGGCTCACTGCCGAAAATAGTCCCTCGGTGGCACGTGCCTTCTGGCCACGCTCCTCCTCGTACCTGGCCCCAGGGACAAATCCGACTGTGCCAGAGGGAGCCTGGTGGTGCTGGGAGATGCTGCTGTAAGGGACGAGAGAGGCCGTCATCGTCCCTGGATGGTGCTGCGGGTGCGCTGATCCCTCAGCAGCTCTGCAGGGGACAGAGATGGTCCCGCTCTGCGGGGGCTGGAGCAAAATCCTTCTCCGGATTCCGATTCCCAGGTTCAGTGGGATCCACCGGAGCAGGGTTTTACTGAGGACGTGGCCAGCGTGGAAGCTCTCCCCCAGCCTCAGAGGGGTTTAGCCGATGCTCTGGGCTGTCCCGAGAGCTGGCGGCCCCCAGCAGAGCTGTCCCGCTCCCCGGTGTGCCGTTCCCTGTGGTCAGGGCGCAGCCTGGGGGAAGAAGAAGAGCTTTTCCTTCTGGGTTGGGGCAGGTTTCAGGTGCCATAAAGCCACGGGGACACCGGAGCTCCAGGGGAACTTGAAAGTAAAACCCGTCACGGTGATGCCGTTGTTCGGGGAAGACGTCAGGCTGTGGGTAAGGAGCAGTGAATCATGGTTCCAAATCTGTGTGTGTGCTCTTGTGTTAGCAACGCAGCGAGGGAAACTTCAGCTTGACCCGAGATCTGCCGGGCTGCTGTTCCGCACCTTCCGATAACGTGTTTGCGAGCTGTTTGCTCGTGACTCTGAAATCTCCGCTCGGGCAGGGGCTGTGCTGCCGCTCATCTGTGTTTGCCGAAGGGGCTGGGGTCACTCTGGTGCCACCTGTGTCCCCGCAGGGCTGACACTGTGCTGGAGCATCCTAGTGTTGCTCAGCCTGGTGTCACCGGGGGCTGGAACACCGCCGGGTCCCCGCTGCCTGCCCGCTAACCCCACTCTTGTCTCCGCAGGGAGCAGGGATGGACAAGGACAGATCCTCCAGCGGTTCCCGGAGAAGGACTGGGAGGACAACCCCTTTCCCCAGGGCATCGAGCTGGTGAGTGTGCTGTCCCTCCTCCCGGGACCCTGGGGAAGTGTGGCTGGTGACACCGTGGTGCTGCGGGGTCTGACCGGGGGACCCCACAGGAGAGGGGTTCCCCATTGCCCCCCAAAGCTGCTCCAGCTCTGGAAAACCGCTGGGTCCAGACTTCCACCTCCCAGCTGGGCTGCGGCAGAGCCATGCCCCGGGGCTGGCTCCTCTCCTGCCCCTTGTGCTCCCCTTCCTCCTCTGGGATCAACCCCTCGGGATGCTGGAACGCTTCCTAGGGGGATGCAGCAGCAGGGTAGGTATCCTCATCCCCAGTAGCAGGGTTCAGGCCTCCCCTGAGCGCTCCGCTCAGCAAACCGCTCCTGTCCTCGGCCGCCGTCGGTGGCTCGCCCTCCGGCAGTGCTGGGTGTGCTCTGTTTGCATCCGCCCGCATCCTCCGGACACGTTCTCCTGCTGTTGTGGTTCCTCTGAGGTAGGGATCCTTGCTGGGTCATACCGGTGAAGTGACACACCCAGCTAATTGGGCACTGCTGTCACTAACCGGCTTTTAACTCATCGAGGAGGATGGGATTGTTCTCCTCGGCTGCTGAATTCCAGGAGAGGTTTTTCCCCAGCCCTCCCCTGCTGTGCTGGTGCTGCTGAGGAGCTCTGAGGGAGCAGAGCTGGTGCTGTTGGCTCTCCAGACCCTGATCCACGGCTGACCCGAGCCCCCCGCTCCTCCTCCCCTCTCCAGTTCTCCCCAGTTTCCAGCCGAAGTCCAGCGGAGCACAAAACCTGAAGACAGATGAAGCTTTGGAGGTTCCATCACTGCCCTCCCAGTGGTGCTGGGACCATCCTGCCCCCGCTCCTCACACCCTCGCCACTCCCTTTGCTGTGCTGGGGGGTGTCGGCGCCTGTGGGGCCAGTGTGTGATGGTCAGTGTGGGGTCGGTGGCCCGGCCGGGAGCCCCCATCCTCTCCTGGAGCAGAGGAGCTCATGAGACCCCCCCTGGGGTGCTGCACCC
>NW_010101210.1:6369-8532 GCF_000699245.1 Pterocles gutturalis
AGCCACGGAGATGGTCCGAGGCTGGAGCAGCTCCCGTGCGAGGACAGGCTGAGAGAGTTGGGGGTGTGCAGCCTGGAGAAGAGAAGGCTCCGGGGAGACCTTCCAGCACCTCCCAGTGCTGAAAGGGGGCTACAGGAGAGATGGGGGGGCTCTGGATCAGGGGGTGCAGGGACAGGACGAGGGGAACGGGTTTGAGCTGGAAGAGGGGAGATGGAGATGAGATCTTGGGAAGAAATGTTTTCCTCTGAATACTGAGAATACTGCTCTCCACCTCCGAACCGTACAAGTTGTCCAAGGAGAGAATAATGGAAACACTTTCAGGAAACCCCCCGTTTGGATCGGGAGCGCGCTGGGAAGTCAGACGGTCCCAAATTCTGGAATTTCCCTCTAACGCCAAGGATGCAGCTGCTCTCCACAGGCTGACAAAACCAGGATAGAAGCTGTGACTGGTTCTAGGGGAGGCTGGTTGGGGAGTTTGGGTTTGGGAGTTTGGGTTTGTTTTTTTCAGTTTTAATAACTCCCCTTGGGTATCCATCCACCCTGAGCCACACCCGGTGCTCCCGTGGGATCATGGAGCCAGCCCTTCACCTCCCAAACTGAAATCAGCTCCTCTGCCAAAACATGTCTCCCATCCCCATCCTCGTCCCTCTGCCCTGTCCCAGGCATTTTTGTCTCTGGTGACACCGTGCCGTGTCATGTTGTGTGCCCGCTGCCCAGCGTGGCCACTCCCCGGGGCTGGCAGCTGGCTGGCTCGTTGTCCCATTGTGTGCTCACCGCGGCGGCAGCGCAATTCGGGGTTTTTGCTATTTTGTCTGAGGAAAAAAAAAAAAAAAAAAAAAATTCTGGTGAATGTTTCCTGGTTGTCCGCAGGGGACTTGGGAACTGTCCCAAGACAGAGGAAAGCTGCTGCTTTTCCCAAGGGTCAAACTGTCCGGCCAAAGAATCCCTGGAATTTAAACACTTGGAGCCCTGTCCTGTTGGGAGCTGGGGATGGCTCCGAGGCTTCCCACAGGCTGTCAGGACCTGTCCTGGTGAATGGCACGTGGGACTGAAACTAAGGCAGCTCCCGAAAATCAGACGGAGTCCACCCAGGGGGTTTGGGGGCCCACAGAGCCCACCTGGGGGGTTTGGCAGCCCACAGAGCCCACCCGGACGGTTTGGGAGCCCATGGAGCCCATCCGGGGGGCTTGGGGGCCCATGGAGCCCACCTGGGGGGCTTGGGAGCCCACAGAGCCCACCCGGGGGGTTTGGGAGTCCACGGAGCCCACCCAGAGGGCTTGGGGGCCCACAGAGCCCACCCAGAGGGTTTGGGAACCCACAGAGCCCATCGGGGGGGTTTGGGAGCCCACGGAGCCCACCCAGGGGGTTTGGGAGCCCATGGAGCCCACCCGGGGGGTTTGGGTTGCACGTGACGGTGTGGTCACTGCCGTGTTTCTTTTTAACAGCTTTTTGGTGGAGAGGGTTTCCTTTTTCTCTTTGCACTGAACAGAACAGGGCTAGAGGGGGACCCATCCTTTTAATTGATTTTTGGATGAATTTAAAAATTTTAAATGAAAAACCAGAAGGCTTTTTGGTGCATGGAGGGAGCAGGATTTGTAGCTTCTGCCCTCGCGTGCTGTCTGACAGCATTTCTGAGCAAAAGCATCTCAGTTGAGTGGCTGGAAATTCCCTCCTGGCGCCTGGGCACTGCGGAGCAAGCTTCTGCTGCCCCCCAGGATACCCGGTGAATCCCTTTTGTTTTCCGGCCAGCAGGTAATTCCCTGCGTGTCCACAGCTCCAGGCTCCTGGTGTGGTGGAGCTGAGCCCAGGTTTGCCCGAGGTTTGCTCCCTGGAGCGCGTGGGCAGGGGTGATGGTAGGATTTGGCTGTGTCCTGGCCCTGCCCGGGGGGCTTGGCGGGGGTCTGCGGACCTGGGCCCGGGTCGGTGCTTCCAGGGGACGGTCACGGACTCTGCTTCTGTCCTGACCTGCAGCTGGCAGCCAGCAGCTGAGCCCACGCATTCCAGCAGCGCTCCGGAGAGAGGACACGCACGTTGTCAGGAGAGGCTGGGTTTGTTGGTTTGTTGGTAAAACCGCTCCAGGCAGCGTCCGCAGGCACGCGGCTCTGCCTTCCTGCGGGATTCTGTTCAACGAACGGGCTGCTGCTCGGAGAGGCTTCGGTTCAG
>NW_010101210.1:8563-10327 GCF_000699245.1 Pterocles gutturalis
TGGAGCTGCCGCTGGTGCCGGGCTGTTGGAGAGCTGCAGGACGCGGTCACAGTCGGGTTGCTTCTGGAGGATGCTTGTTCCAGTCCCCAGCCAACCTGCGCCCGTCTTCCCCAGAGGATGTTTATCCCTTCTGGAGGATCTAGCTTGGGACGAGGCCGTGGTTGTGGAGGTCAGGTGGCTGTGTGCCTGGTGCTTTACGAACACGCGGCCACTTCATGGTGACTTCTGCAGCGTAAATTGGCCAAGGAGCATTGAGTGCGACCAAACTGGGAGCACTGAGTGTGATCAAACCGGGCAGGTTGAGTGCGACCAAACCGGGCACGTTGAGTGCAATCAGACTGGGCGTGTTGAGTGTGATCAAACTGGGTGCATTGGGCGCAATCATACTGGGCGCGTTGAGTGTGACCAAACTGGGAGCACTGAGCGTGATCAAACCAGGCACATTGAACGTGATCAAACCAGGCGCGTTGAGTGCGATCAAACCAGGTGCGTTAAGTGTGACCAAACCGGGAGCACTGAGCATGATCAAACCAGGCACGTTGGACGTGATCAAACCAGGCGCATTGAGTGCGATCAAACTGGGTGCGTTGAGCGCAATCAAACCGTAAGCACTGAGTACGATCAAATGGGGAGAATTGAGTGTGATCAAACCAGGCACGTTGAGTGTGATCAAACCATGCCTGTTGATGCAGGGATGCAGCAGGTGGGAGGTACTGGGTGGGACCCAGCAGCAAACTCCTTGAGAGCAGCAGCTTCATGCTTTGGTCTCGTCCTTTCTGCAACGTTCGGGAAATGTTTGCACAGAGTGGGAGAACTCTCTTGTTGGGAGAGTGGTGCCCAACTTCCCTGTGGCTGATGGCCAGCTCTTAGAGCTGCGGCTGCACTGGGCTGCTGAGGGGAAGAGAAGAGGAGAAGAAAAGAAAAGAAAAGAAGAAGAGAAGAGAAGAGAAGAGAAGAGAAGAGAAGAGAAGAGAAGAGGAGAAAGAGAAGAGAAAAGAGAAGAGAGGAAAAAGGAGAAGAGGAGAAGAAGGGAAGAACAAAAGAGGAGAGGAGAAGAAGAAAGGAGAAGAGGAGAGGAGAGGAGAGAAGAGAAGAAGAGAAGAGAAGAGAAGAGAAGAGAAGAGAAGAGAAGAGAAAGAAGAAGAGGATAAAATAAAAGAAGAACAAAAGAAGAGAGAAGAGAGGAGAAGAGGGTCTGTGCAGCAGCGTGTGCATGGACGTGTAGCGTGAGGGTGGGCATGGAGAGAGAAAGGCTGGAAAGATTGACTGGGTTGAACCCAGCTTTGATTTGCGAGGATTTGGGCTGGAGCAGGGATTTCTGCAGCTTGGCGGCATGTCAGCCCTTCCTGCCAGTCCGGCCCTGTTGCCACGCTATTCTCATCCTGGTTTTTGCTCGAATCGCCTCGTTTTCAGAATGCATCGGGCCATGGCCTCAGAGGTGCTGAGCTCTCCCACTCCGGGGATCTGTCCTGATGGGAGCCCAAGAGTGTTGGGAATTTTCCACAGCTCTCACCAGCCAGATGCTGAGGAAATAAAAATCCCTTGAGTCTTGGAAATAAAGAAAAATCCCTTGAGACTTCGAAACCCCGGGGGAGTCCTGGGGCCAGTGGCTGGAATTACCCCCCAGCTGTGGGAGGGTGTTTGGAAAGTCCCCAGGAACGGGTAAAACCGTGCTGGCAGCTGCCTGCAGTGGGTGTTGGCACAGCCCGGCCGGTGCTTCCCGGCGCTGGGTGGCCACGGGTGCTGTGGCATGTGCCAGGAAGG
>NW_010101211.1:0-825 GCF_000699245.1 Pterocles gutturalis
ACAGCTGTCCAGAAGAGGCCATCCAAGAAGGGTGTCAGCGTAGTTGCTGTAGTGACACAAGAAGGCAATCAGCAGTCTCCCAGACGTAGAAGAACTGAGATCACCTCCCTTGACCCTAGTGAGGGGACTTCTGGTCTGGCACTGAAAGAGTCAGACAGCGAATACTCTGATGAGAAACAGCAATAGAGGGTCCCTGCCTTCAGCCAGGAGGAGGAAAGGGATGATCGAGTGTACTGGACTGTGTGGATTCAATGGCCTGGCACATCAAACCCAACAGAAGTATAAGGCCTTGGTAGACACTGGTGCCCAGTGTCCAGGTGCCATCTGGGTACAGGGGCACAGAACCCATCTGGATCTCTGGAGTGACAGGGAGATGCCAAGAATTGCCCCTGTTGGAGGCTGAGGTGAGCTTAACAGGGGACGAGTGGCAGAAGCCGTGGCCTCTCAGAAGATCCCTTCACAGTGGGATTGCTGTGAGTTGAAGAACAGCAGGTGCCAATCGCTACCAGGACAGTGCACCAGTGGCAATACCGCACAAACTGAGACTCCCTGGCTCCCATCCATGAACTGATTCATCAACCGGGGAGCCAAGGAGTCATCACCAAGACTCACTCACCCTTTAATAGTCCCATATGGCCAGTGCAGAAGTCTGATGGAGAGTGAAAGCTGACAGTAGACTATCATGGCCTTAATGAAGTGACACTTCAGACACGCTAGAGCTCCAATATGAACGAGAGTTGAAGGAATCTAAGTGGTATGCCATTATTGATATTGCCAATGCGTTTTTCTCAGTTCCTTTGGCAGCTGAGTGCAGGCCAATTTGCT
>NW_010101212.1:0-18073 GCF_000699245.1 Pterocles gutturalis
AACCATCCTGTGATTCTATGATTCTAAATTGCTTTTTCAAACTGTGTTGTCATCTTAGTAAATTTGCCAACTCTTCTTGGAAGATTTGTGCAGATTTTTAAAATATCTGTATTTAACTTTGGAGCGGATTATTTGCACCAAATGCTGCTGTTTTCTGATATTTTTGTCAGTAATTCTTTTCCTTTGGTTGTATAAAATCTGGATTAAGCTCAATGGAAATCATACCACAGTATTTGTCCTTGGACGCTTCAGCCTAGAAGTCTCAAGGGCTTTTTAAAACTGAACAGATCCCAGACCTGCTTTCCTCTATTTAAAGTTTGGTAGTATGTTCGCATCTGTTGCGTGCATAGGATATGCAGTGAGATCCTGAGCTTTACTTTTCCTTCCAGGATAACATGCACCTGGGTCACTGCTGTTGGGTCAGTGAGAGAGCCTGACGTGTCTCTGAGGCACCTTCTGGGTAATGCTAAGTTCCTTGGCAGCATTTATTTTTGCTGATCTCAGTCTTTATCTCAAAATAATCCTATAACATAGGGTAGTGCTGCAGTAATAATGCTGCCAAGTCTGGTAGGGGGGTTATTTAGAGTGGTATTTTGTTTTTACTAAGGGAGGATCACATAGAGAAGTGCAGATCAGTGTTCTGCTCTAAATGTTGTCTTTTTTTTCCTTTAGGAGATTTTTTTTCTTACCTTTGCACTAGGAGCAAAGAAACTAGACAGTAGAAGCTCCTCAAGCCTGTTGAACTCCATTGATATGCACTGAATCCATAACCAGTTTTTATCAGTTTCACATTTTGCCCAGTAAACTTTTCTTGGATCTTGGAACTCTTCTCTCCACCAGGACTTGTGAGTGTGGACAGTAACAAAGAATGATAGACTATAGCAATCTGGATTTTTTGCTTTCACAGATGTGATCACTGGAATTCAGATAGTCTAACATCTGAAGAATGATACTTGAAAATGAGCTGTCCCTTTGTACCAGCCTGGAAGCCAGAAGTTATTTTGCTGTCTTTGACCTTGAGAAAGCTACTGAGCTTCTCTACCTCTGTTTTCCCCTCTGAAGGAGTGGTTGCATGTTACTGCCTCACCTAGATCTAGCGCATAAGGTGCATTAAAAGCATGTAATAGCTGTTCAAGTCCCAGTTGTTCTTATGACTTAAAATGGCAGTTAATTCCTGGATTTTTTTATTCAGTTTTATTGCAGACATTATAGAACATTAAGTTCATTTGCACACTTAATGCTTTTGATTGCAAACATTTTCTGGTACTCGTAACTTCTATTCATAACCTGTTCTCAGAAGGGCAATCTGTGCCTTGTCAGAGTATGACTATTATGACATGTCATTTGTGCTGCCAGTTTGCCTCTGTTTTCCCTGATAAATTGCCAGCTTTGTGATGGAATAAGTTGAAACAGAGAAGAGCATAATTTCCACATAACCTTTCTCAACCTCTGTTGCTAATTTGTGCCCTACTGCAAACGACTTTCCCCTTCAGCCCAAAGGGCATATGTCGTGCATAAGCAAAACTCTAGATTCAGGTGACGTTTTTTACCATTTCAGAATGCATTTTAAGAGTTGGTGAAAATCCGATAAGCCCTGCCACCAAAATCTGCAGGAGGTTTCGTCCTGCTGACTGAAATGGATTTGAGAAGAAAGACCAGGTGTCTCAAACAGCAGCAAAAGCAGCTTTAGAAACCCTCTGATGCCACTGGAATGTGTCTCTGATTTTGCCTTAGGGAGGCAGCTTCTTGACCTGAAGTAGCCATATTTTCTGCCTATAGTTCTGTCTGTCTGGTAAGGCGACAATTAATTTCAATTTCTGTGTGGGCTCTTGTACGCTAGCAGCTGAATCAAGGGCTGAATTTGTTCAATGTTATGTAGTGAGGAGCTGTTAAGTGGCAATATCTCACTCTGGGCTAGAACTGCATCTGTGGCAGAGCAGTGAAGAATCGCTCTGTCCAGAAAGACAGTGTGTGAGACCAGTTCCTCTGGGACACCCAGTTCAGCTTCAGACTGTAGATTTATAAAATGAAATGCATTAGCCATTCCTGTCAGTGTCGTGTAAATCTTATAAAACGTATTTGAGTCAGAAAACATTTATCTTCCATAAAACTTGTCAAGAGAATTGCTTTTTGTCTAAACTTTAGCATTGCCTAAGGATAGAAACACTTAATATTTATAGCTCTGCCTTCTCTCTGTCTCTCCCACATATGCCTGTATTGTCAAAATGTATATACAACGATTTGAAGTTTTTTCAGATTTTTGTTTTAACTGATAAGTACAGAAGAATGTACTGTGGATCTGAAAACATGCTGATAAAAATGTAACTCTTTGTTCCAAAAATCAAAGAGCCTGGGATGACAGATGAGAAGCGTGCGGTTTTTTTCCCCACTAGACTTTACAGGAGGGATTTCACTTTTTTTTTTTCAATTTTGTCTGTACTATGAGTCACTCAAATGCTTACATTTTGATTTTTCATTAAAATATTTTTTGCACTAGAAACTTTGTAAGCCATAGTGGTGTAACTTTTTTTCTGTTTTTATCACGTAAAGATAATGCAACAGTAATTGCAAATACTTGTACTAGTCAGCTATGAATTATCCAAAGCTGTGTGTTAAGATACATTTATCTTCTTAAAACAAGTACATGCTTAGCTGTAGCTTTGTTCTCTAATTTTGTTGCAAAACATGAAGCTAATTTAAAATGGACCATTTGAAGCAATAGCGTGCTTTTTGGTAAATAATGCTAAAAGATTTTGTGGTGTGGATCACCTGACCGTGGGGGGGTTTGCTAATGACCCAGAGGAATTTATACACAATGGAAATATCCAGTGACCTTGATTCGTCTTTCTTAAGTATTTCTTAATACTGCAGTACTGCATGTATTTCATAAGTGCTTTGCTTAGACAGCTGACTTAGTCAAAATGCTGTGGAGAAGGCTGATTTTAATCAAGAAGAACACAAAACACCAGGAAAAATGAGGGGCTTAGAATAGAAAGTAGTATTATCAAGAAAATTGATGATTCAGAAAAATTACAATGAGCTGAAAAGCCGCCTATTTCTAGATCGCTAGCTCAAATAAAGATCCTCTGTGGTAATTTGTAAATCTTTTTGCCATCCAATACCTGCTTGGTAGCCTAAACCAGTGAACCACTTTGATATCTGCTACCCTATGTGCACGCCTGTAAGGATGCATCTGTGACCTGCGTACATCCTTCATGGGACAGGAAAGCACCAAATCACAGAATGGTTTGGGTTGGAAGGGACCTTAGAGACCATATAGTTCCAACCCCCTGCCATGGGCAGGGACACCTCCCATGCTCCTGGATGCTGAACTACTTTTTGCCTCTTTGATTTGTACTTGCAGAAGGGACTTAGTTAATATTGTTTTGAAATTAACTGAATGATCCAGTGGTTGTGTTCACCATTGGAATTTTTTAATTTCTTTTCTCTTTTAGCAATGTTAACAGAATTTCACAGCATTTTAGTTTCTCTTGAAAATGTATTTCCAGGTTTTTTAATTTCCTACCTTTCCTCTTAAAAAGGACTTACACAAAAATAGGTTACAGAGAAAACAGATTTCAAAAATGAAGTTAATAGAATTATTAAAAATGTATCAATAAATTAAACGTTAGTTTAAAGTTTTTAAAGGCTGTAGTGCATTGGTGTGTTCTTAGGAGAATTCAGCTGGTAAATTCTAAAACTACTTCCAGGATAAAAAAAATTTTGGGGTCAAGCTCATTGGAGTCTAATACAAAAATTCACAAGCCAGTTCATCATGAATCTTTCATACTTTGCAGTGCAAAATATAGACTATCACTATGGGAATTGACTGCCTCTCTTCAAGGCATCCCGTAAAGCTATGCATCTCATTGCTGGTTAATCTATAGTAGTAGGTGTTGCAATTAACAAAATTATTTATTTGAAGAAAGATAAATATTTCATGTTGACTCAGTAGGAAATAATTTCAAGAGAAGAATACAACATTTTTTTCAAGATCCAGAATGCCTCTAGTATTCTGAACAGGCTAAACTATTCAAGGGAATTGAGGCTACTCAGCACTCGGTAAGGTCTGACCCCAGTTTGGGTGCCTGAGGTGGAACTTGGCCAGCACATCTGGTTTCACACCTCTGTTCATGTGGAAAACGTTTGCCACCTGTTATACAACTGTTGCCTCTGCTGGGACTTAAGAGAGAGCAGTTGCTGCTGACTCACAAATCAACCTGAGCAGCCGTAATTTTTGCCTGCCAGTCTCTCATTCCGTATTGGAAAAGCAACATAAGCTATCAGATAAAATTGTTTTGGGAAACTTGGTTCTGTTCCTCAGTTTTCCTTTCATCTTTTGTTTGGCTTTGATCTTCATCTCCTTGTGTTCCTATTTCCCTACTTGTATGGGATATTAGGAAAAATTTCTTCACTGAAAGAGTTGTCAAGCATTGGAACAGGCTACCCAGGGAGGTGGTTGAGTCACCATCCCTGGAGGGGTTTAAAAGATGTGTAGACATGGTGCTTAGGGACATGGTGTAGTGGTGGACTTGGCAGTGTTAGGTTAATGCTTGAACTTGATCTTAAAGGTCTTTTCCAACCTAAATGATTCTATGATTGATATGTTCCTTGGTAGAGGGCTTTGAAATCAACACATAAACACAGCTAGCTGGTAGCAGTCCTGACGACAGGTCTGCACTAAGCTGCAGGAAGTGATCAATCTCACTTTATGTGACAAAAGAAATATGATGTTAGCTCCAGTTCAGATTGATCTCCAGGATCTGGCTGGAGTGAGAGCTGGGCAGGAGAAGGGATATCAAGGAGTGCAAGTCATGGTTTCCCTCTGCCTTTTTATAGTCCTCCTCTACAATTGCTGCCTTTCCTTCTTTCCACTCTTCTGTTCCACCTTTTGCATTCAGGTGAGGTGTTTTCTCCTTATTGCCTGCACACCAGTGGAGAGGGGACACAGACACTCACTCGGAGTAGCTGCTGCAATTCCCACTAAGCCTTGAGCCTATATTTGCTGCAGATCTTTTGTTCTCATCCTGACTGCTAGTATATCTGCCTGCGTGCTGCCCTACCTCTCCCTAACAAGTGTTGTACCTTAAATCTAATATATACTCAGTCTTGCTGGTCATGAAGAACTTTCTGTCCTCGTTTCTTCTAAAAAAGAGATGAAAGACTGCTTTCCTAAACGCAGTGAGAGAAGCAACTCAGTTTTCCATGGAGCTGTTTCCCTTAGTTTATTTATTTGGTTTTCTTTCCCAACAGCTCTGGTTTACACACAGGTGACAGTGTTCCAAAAACAGGACCTGGGGGCCTTCCAGACATGAGACAAGTGCCAACTGTTGTGATCGAATGCGATGACAATAAAGAAAATGTGCCTCATGAAAGCGACTATGAAGATTCTTCCTGCCTCTACACAAGACAGGAAGAGGAGGAAGAGGAAGATGAAGATGAGGATAACTCATTATTTACAAGTAAGACCCATTCCATTTTTTCCTTCTCTTATTTAATTTTTCTGCCGAACTCTCAGTACACAAGAGAAACACAAAACCCATGAATTTTCTTTCTTGACTGTGGTTTTTGCGTCTTTCAGGGCTTGAC
Organism: Pterocles gutturalis; assembly: GCF_000699245.1. NCBI lineage: Eukaryota > Metazoa > Chordata > Aves > Pterocliformes > Pteroclidae > Pterocles > Pterocles gutturalis. The sequence goes on from NW_010101212.1 coordinate 5,590, forward strand.
TTCATGGGGACACTTGTTAAAATAATCCAAAATATCAAGTAGTATGAATTTGTAGTGATTTTCCTAATCTGCTTTAATCCCTTTCTGGGTAGCTGTCAGAGTTCAAATGCTTTTGGCTTTGTCCTAGTTCACTTACAAATTGACTTTTGGATTTACTTTCTCGAGTGTCTGTGGCATAGAGAAGCCCTGTCTTTGTTTTAAGTCAAGATCAGCTCAATAGAGTTACTTCAGGAGGATGAAATAAGTGCCATTGACAGAGAATCAGAGCTTTCATATGTAGTAAGTGTTAAAATCATGTCAGAACCATAAGTCTGCACATACTTGGAAAGGGGTCTTGATCAGAGAATTGGGCTCAGATAAGAAGAGGTCAGTTGATAGATGTATCGCAATTACAGTCTGGAGAGGGACCTGTGGCCCCTTCCTGACCTGTTTGAGGAACCCATCTCCTGCCTCAGTGTGGCATCATAGGACTCTCCCATGAAGACAAGATACCATACTCTGTGTGTGGCAACCGCTTGTCATCCTGCAGGTCGAACTGAAGTTTCAGGCCATTGGATTCCTTTTATTTGGAAAACTGGAAGCAGTACAAACACACACCCTTTTTAAAACACACACAAAGAAGTTTCTAAAATGGGCATATTTCATCTCCTCAGAATTCTCTTCTTACCCTGCAAGTGAAATTAAGCAGTCCTTGCTCTTAAACTAAGAAACAGAGCAGAACTGCACTATCTCACAGTCTCCTGCCAAAGCCCACAACCTCTCCTGGGTTTGTGTCTCTGTCTGCTTTTGTCTGTCTTCCCTCCTCAAACTGCTTTGGATGCAAGCCTAGGAAAGCAAGCCTGAGCCATGAAAGGCCACTGGTTCTCACTGTCTTTGCCACTGTCACCTCCTGGGAAGCAGTATCAATTAATGTGCATAGAGATCTGTGCTGCTTCTGATTGACTTTGGATTCCTTGCAGTGCTAGCTGGATGTCTTGAAATTCCATTGCAAGAGAGAGAGATGCCTCTCTCTTTCCACATGCTGCCTGCCCAGATTCTGAGGCTGAATTATTCATTCCATTATGTGATTCAAAAACACTGTGCTAGAGAAAGCTACAGATGCTACTAGCAGCTCTGAAACAAGCTCACCTCTATAGAGCAATATTTTAATTTCTTTTTCCTGTATACCTACAAAATCCAGTTTTTCCTTATTATGGTGTGAATTGAGGTTAATTGAGCATGTGAAGTTAGTTGATGCCCCTTTCCCACAGTCCATGCTAGTGTAAATGAGAGCGTAGCATCCTCCCTTGGCTAGTACTTCTTTGCCTGCTGCATGCTGTAATGAAATGATGACACCTCCTTTGGCAGAGCCTCTCCTCTCTCCCACAGGCTCCCTGGCAATGAAAGTCTGCAGGAAGGACTCTTTAGCAATCAAACTAAGCAACAGGCCTTCCAAGCGAGAGCTGGAGGAAAAGAACATCCTCCCCATGCAGACTGATGAAGAAAGGCTCGAACTTAGGCAGCAGATTGGGACAAAGTTAACAAGGTAGGAGACAAACATTTTTCTCACTCTTGTTTTTGGAAATATGTGATGGGATGTTGGTTTTTTCCTTAGTCTGTGAACTTCTGAGGTCTATTTGTTCCCAACGTTCAAGAGGAAATGCCATGCGAGGAAAAAAAAAGACTCTAGACATTATTTCTGCTCCAGCAACTTCCCATACAACGCCCCTTTTCATTGTCCTGACATATCCTATGGGATCTTTGGTTGTGTTAAGTATCAGCATGAACTATGTGGATTTGGTTGTTTTCGGTGCACCATTGGGAAATGTTCAGCGTTGAGAACATTTTGGACTGCAGCTGCAGGTGCCATTATATAGGCTATTTGTTTGGCCAAAGGGCAGAGGTATAACTTTCTTTTCGGACTGCATCTCCTGTGGGTAGCTGAGTCTTTTCCTGATCCAAAAACGTCCTTCAGTACCTGCTTTTGTTGGGTCAGGTTGAACAGATTTACCCTGTCTAGACTGTTTCTTCTTCATAACAGTATTACTCACCAGCTGTTTTTCTGTATTGCATGGGATGTAGAGGGGTGACCGTTAAATGTGGAAGATTTCTGTCAAGAATTAGTAAACTGAAGTCAGGTAGAAGTGTCTAAGAGCCTCCTGTACTCCAGCTGTGATTTCTGTAATCAATTTAATACTGTTATGTTATCAACTTGGTCATATGCAGAGATGGTGAATGCTGTTAGTCACCCTCCAGTGTGACTCTGAGACAACAAAAAAAGAGAAGACCAGCCTTTCATTGTGAATTTTCTTGGGGGTTTTCTTTTTTTTCCTTTTTTTTTTGTTTGTTTGTTTGGGTGTTTTGTGGTAAGGATAAGGGGAGAATACCTCTAGCATGTTGTGGAGACAGGAAGAATAGGAGTTCCTGGCAAATACCTCTTTCAGCATCTTATCTGCTTTTTTTTCATGGCCTTGTTTATTGCCCCTTTGGAATAAACTAACCACATCTTTCCAGTCTGTCTTTGAAAGTCGTTGTGCTGGGTCGTGCTTAGCCTACTCCAAGACCTGTCTAATTCTTCAGTGTTCTTATTGAAGAGCCTCAGCAGTGATGCCCAAAGGATGCAAGATGGCTCTGCACTCTTGCTGATACTGTGATTTTTCACTCCAGACTTTATTCAGCCTGATACCTTGTTAGTCTGCAGCTCCACATGGACCCTGAACCCAAAGAGCAGCGCAAGATAGCAAGGTTCCAGTGCTTATCTGATTAATTTTGAACCTTTTTGAAGCACATGAAGGGTAGAAATTTTTGTATCATAGCATATCTTACTGTGCGCTGCTTGACCTTGCAATGACATTGAACAGCATTCCCACTGTTTCCCCATTTGCCTAAATTACTTAGGTCTCAGAAATTTTACAGCTCTGTCTGGTAAGGTAAATAGTGTTATTTACAAACATTGACTCTGCACAGCTCACTGTGCCCCCAGGTGATTTTTATTATAAATGTTTTGTACCGCACCTCTCCAAAACCTGCTTTTTCCTCATTAAAGAATGTTTCTTCAGCATATTGCCTTTTAACAAGGGACACTAATTTTGGCAGTACCCAGAACCCTTCCTGTGTAAGCCCTATATTCTCACAATGTCATCGTTTGTTTCCCCAATTGCATCTCTGCTCATTCAGTCTGAGGTATAATGCTTCATCTTGCCTCTAATATAGCTGGGACTTGGGGGCAATCACAGATAGTTCAAATAATTAAAATTGTGTATATATGAGCTCAAATAGCTGAGCCACTGCTGTTTCATTCCTGTTTTATACCAGCGTAACATCACTGAAATGGGTAGAATTCACAAGCCTTATCTGGGATAATCTAGTTGCCAGTCTGACCTTTTAATTACTAGTATTTACAACTTAGTATCTCATCCTTTTGAGTAGTTAAAAATAATCAAGAAATATGAGGAGAAAACAATTTTCCTCATCTCTAATACACAAAAAGCCACAGATGTTTCAGCGGCAAAAAGGAAGGTGTCTGTCTCACCAGTGGTTTGTATCTGAATGTGATGTATCCATGTGCACAGACAGATGAATATTAGATTGAAATAGAGAGAATATTTCAATTTGGACAGTATGACTTTACTGTCCAGACTTCATCACTGAATCCGTCCTTTGCTATTGCTCAGTAATTGTCACACAGCGATGCAAATGCCAAGCAGAATTAAAGTAGTGAAGCATTTATAGTCCTTAGAGAAGATGCTAGATGGAGACTATAATTGCAGCTGGCAATTTTGGATTTCAGAGGGATTTGTACTGTTCCACCAATGATCCCCTACAGATTAAAATAGGCAGCCAATGAAATCACATACGCTACTTACAGAAGTAAAAAATGCAGAATAAAAACTTCAGCAAATAGTTATTGTCTGTAATGGATCAATTAATTTTCACCAAGGGGCTGATTAGGATACTTCACTATTTATGCATAATCCTCCCAGTATTTAGTTTGGAATAGCTTTTTGGTTGCCACATTTGGCGGATCAGAATTTAGTACTGTGAAGAGAACATCATTTTTAAAGACACTTATAGCCAGGCATATTGAGAGACTGACCGTTGACATGTTGTGTGGGACCAAAATCATCCCAGGTGTAGTTCCTCCAGCCTTACTAGAGTTGCACCAGCAATCAGTTGGGCTCAGGACTGTTTGTTCCTGTCCTGTTTAAATGTAGCTTGGAACCTCCAAACCTCAAATTAGTCCCAGAAAATTGTTATGGCTTTACTAGTGCCAACTGGTAGAGAGGCTCCAGAGCACACTTCGCCATGTCGCCTGTTTCCCATGCTGGGAGAATAGCTCCCTGACCTAGACCGGACCAGTTGTGGGGGTGAGGCTGCAGACACCGTATCTTCCACTACACTCACACCTGAATGTGAGCTCAGACACGAGACAAATCAAGACCTCTGTGCCTGTCATAGGAACACTTGACATGACTGCAGTGCTTTGCTGGTGTGTATCCTGCATCATGGCTCAGCACATGTAGATCCAAGCAAAAGCTTGGAGTTTTTTTGTCCAAGATGGCAAAATATTCCCTATCGAAGGCAGGAGATCCCACGTCATGTGAATTCCAGCGGCATGAACAGGTCACTGCACCATAGACTACTTCTGGGCGGTCTTTGCACAGCAATTACAGCGATTGATTAGAAGACTTCCTCCTCTAACCAAACCAGAATGGGCTGCTCTAAAATATGATACCTACTGTGAAGCAAGGAGCAAGCAGTGAATTAAGATGCAGAACTGCAGCTCAGAAGCACATGTGACCTGGGGATAAGAAATGTTTGCTGGAGGCCATGTTCTTGGCTGCTAAAAACCCGTACAACTCCATTAACTTCTCCTGTGAAATGCAGACATTCTGTGCTAAGTAAATCTTTTAAGTGGGTATGGTTTTCTTTTTTCCTGCCTGCTCAGCTGCTCCCCAACTCCTCCATTTTATCCCTCTGGTGCCTACAGAGCTTCACAGCTGCTCAAGAAGTGCATATAAGTGACCATAAGACAGAAAGGAAGAAACAGGAGGAAATAACAGGACTCTAAAAGTTAACAAGAGGAAGAAAGAGACAGACCTCTGCCTTCTGCCTGTCTCTCTGTGTTGGACCTGCTGGGAAGCACTGGTTCCCGGGTTATTCAGGTTAGAGTTGGTCGCTGGAGGATTTAGCTTTCAGTGGCTATCAGGGTGAGAGGAGTGGGGCATAGCTGGGCTGTGACTGTGAAGCAAGGACTCAGACAGGCTCTGGATCTGAGCTTGGAGGTTCTCACGGGGGCAATGATAAAGCCACGGCCTGTCAAGAGCCCCTGGTGAGGAGGAGGACCAGCACTGATGGGTGATGCACAGCAGGGCCACATGTTTCCCAGAGACTGTGGGACTGTCCGCTGGTACTGAGACGGGTGCTTCAGTGCAGTCCTTGCACTTCTCTTTCACCGAGAAATCATGATGGTAGTCATAAAAGACCACACAGACTTCCTCAATTAACATATTATCTAGTAAGCACAAGAGCCCTTTGCAGAAAACGTATCTGTACATTTCTGTAAAGCTGTACGTGACACCAGACTTTGAGGACTTTGCACTCCCTTGAACTGGGAAGATCTGGTTTCTTTGTGTGTCATTCACAAAGTCTCTCCCATAGCTTGAGTAAACGTCGCTTTAGACGGTGGCTGTTCTGCAACACATCCTATGAGAGAGGCCTTCTAAAGCACTCAAGTCTTAATTTTGAGGCTCTTCACCCCCCAACTCTAGTGAAGGTGCTCATTAGCAATTAGATACAGGAGTATTAAAGCTGAGCTTTTGGTCCACTGCTTTTCAAGAATGTATGGCAATGTCCTTATCTGTTTTCCCTCAATTGCTTCCATCCTGGCTTTCCATGAAATAGGATGATCTAATTATGCAAAAAAATCTGGTAATCGAGTATTATTATCACATTGGTAATAATCAATGTTAAAGGAACTTCTTGATATTCACAGTATTATGACTGGTCAGCATCACGTCTGTCTCATCACTACCTTGGGGCAGAGGGCAGGCTGGCTGTCCTGGTCACAAGGCAGGGGAGATACATAAAGGCTGTCCAGAGGCGAGCAGTGCGTGTCAGGGGACTGCCACCCATCCCTGGCAACTGCCACAGGCAACCAGTAAGATTTTGCATCCCAGTAAGGTTTTGTGCTGTGCTGCTGCCGAAAGCTGTCAGGCATGGGAGTCACGTTCAACCCAATGATGTGGGGGAGCAGTCCTCTGCACATTAACTAGATAATTAAATAGAAAATAAATTGGAAACAAATAAAGAAGAAAGTAACTTCTTGCAGTGTCCACACACAACCTTTTGCCTCCCTTGTGACTTTGAGTGATGGACATCCCATAGCTCAACTGAATCCTGTGTGTCACTGTGTATGTTCTGCTGGCTTTAAAGCAGTGAATCAATGGCAAGCTCCTCTGTCAGATAAACTGTAGTGCTCTGCATTGGTTTTTTTTTTGTATAGCCCTAGATTTATTTACTACAATACCTGATGGGCTGGGAAATCTTGATCTGAAGCGATATAAATAATATATTGCAAGTATCATGAGGCAAAAGACAGGAAGCATGGAAATAGATCACAGAGACACTGTCTGTGTGCGTGTGCCTGTAAATGTGTGCACATGAGATACCACATGCACACCTGCTAGATGTGTTTATAGTCCCATTGATGCTTTGGAAATAGTACCGAGATGTCTGTGCCTGAAGAAATGTAGCACGAAAAGTCATAAATCTTTGTTATGGAGCAGCAGGTTTGACAGATGATGGTCACCTACTGCCTCCATCAGAAAGGTAATCTACTCTACGCTTTCCCTGGTCAATACTATGGCTTCTTCAGCTGTACTGGAAAATACTGCCTAGAAACAGAAATCCTGTGATGAAATGAACTTGGTGAATTCCCACGACTACAAAAAAAAAAAGTTGCCATTGATTTTTAAAACGTCATGCGGCTGCTGTGAGGTTTTTTGGACGCGTTCACATCAGGCGCTGGTTGTCCGTGTCCCTCTGCGTGAGGGTGAGCACTCAGGAGAAAGGGCAGCAGAGTGTCTTTGTAAACAGGAGAGACGTGAAACAGAAAGAAAAGTAGAAAAATAGGACCGTTTGGGAAAAGGATTGCATCTTCAGCACCACCATGAAGGTGACAGAGGTATTACCAGTGCGGAGGAAGGGCTGGTCTGCAAGGCTTGCACAGTCATTAAAACACACAACAGTTCCTTCAGAGGCCCGAGGGGACTGAATAGTCTGAAGTGATGGTTTTTATTTACTGAAAAATCAGACTGTGAGGAGACTTAGCTTTTTGAGACGGTTAATTGTTTAAACAGCGTTACAGTCCCATTGAGGGGAGGGTTTATCCAGCCAGAGAAGGGCAGCAAGAGGACCCCCATGGAGCATGGCTGCATCCCTTTGTGGCTGTTCCCCATCCAGCGGCGCTGTGGAGGGGACTGTGTGCCCTCCCCATCTCTGAGTCATGTAGCGGTACAAAGAATGGGCAGACAGCAGGATTAGGCTTTATTCACAGGCCTCATTTTGCTGGGTAACGTGGAATAATTTCTTCCTAATTACCTCTGACGTCTGCAATTCTCACACTTATTGTTGGCTTCCGCTAACGAGAGAAAAGCAAGTGCCTAAAGCAAGAGCTCATCCCCAACAGCAGCGCATGCATGCGTGAGCGTGCGTGGAGCTTCCTCTTCGCATGTCGGGTGCTGGGGATAAATCACACGGAAAATGGGATTGTGGTGAACGAGCTCATGTAAATCCTGGATTAGGAGGGACAATGTGACAGCGCTAGATGCGTGAATGGGGGCAACCGAAAAAAGCCACGAAGGGCTGAGCCTGGGTTTTAGACACAGTGGTACCTAGGGAAAACAACGTTTTTTTTCCCTTTTGAGTTTAGCTTCATGAGGAAGCTGTATGTTTATGAGAAACCCCAAGGGAGCGATCTAAATTGTCCTTAGCATCAGGAGAAAGGCAGCAAAAGCCGGTGATTATCTCTGAGCAACAAGCAGAGTTATCTTTACACATCTGGGCTTAACCGCCAGGAATAAATACTCTGAGCAGAACTGATCTGGGTTCTGTGTGGGGTGTGGATGGGAGATGGGCTCTCAAGGCCCCTGCCAGCCTGCGTTTCTGTGATTGATGTCCTGGAGAGTTCTGTTTCACTGAAAGGTGAGGTGGCTTTGTACTTAAAACGCTCTGGGAAGGCTGCATGGGTATCCCAACCTCAGGCAAGCCACTGAAAGAAACACGTGTGCATATATGCATATATATATGGTATGTTGGGGTCTCCAAATGTACATATATACCTATGAACTTTGGAAAATTCCATTAGTTGACAAACTCTCACTGACAGTGAAGCACTTTCGAAACACCACCCAGATATCAGGGTCTCTTTAGGCATCTCATTGTGTGTTTCAGTAGGACAAGGACGGTTTGGACATGTCTCTTTCTGTTAGTAATTTTCATAACTAACATCATCATTCGTCACAGAAAAAGACAAGTCTAACATCATGGATGATGCTGTTGCTATTGTTTTGATACAAGTTTCAACAACAGCATGCATTTCCTTCATCTGAGTAATTTATGGTTAGAATTTGCTATGGCAAAAGGTCAGTGGAGCAGTCCAGGGAAGGAGGAGGTGACAGTGGGTAATGTCACTGAAAAACACTTCACCTCTACATGCCCCCTCATTTGTGGGATGAACAATGTCCTTGACCTACGATCTGGGTGGGCCCTGGCAGCATGACCTCTCCTCTGTTGCAGCTCCACTTGAGGATGGGATGAATCCCTGCCACCACCAGTTTCGCTCAACCGGGGCCAGCAGCTGTTTTAGTATCTATGAAAGCAAAGCCTCGCAGAGTGGATATAGTCTGTCCTTGGGCAGATGTGTCTCTCTGTGTTAGAAGGTGGGTCTCCAAATGTGCAGAGACAATTTATGTTCCTATAAAGGAGGAGGAATGCTGTGCTGAGGAGGGGAATGCTCTTAATGGTAGGCGTCAGGAAGCGGCATTGGAGGGCAAGGTCTCCCCAGAGGTACCCATGTGGCCACTGAAGAAATGGAAAGTGTTTTCTCTGTGTCAAAAGTTCATTTCAATCAGAGATGTCACCAGCCTGGGAAGGTATTTGTTATTCCTGGGGTCCAGCACTGCTCCCGTTGCCTGCTCTCATGGAAACAGTGCAAGTCACTCTGCGCTGTCGCTGCAACATCTGTTTCTCCCATCCTTTCTCTGCAGAAGCCGAGGCAGAATACATTATGGGGTTGCAATTTCCCCTTCATGCTTCCCATCCTCTTCAGCCCCCTGACGCAGTCTGTACTTGAGGTCTAACTCGGGCTGTCAGCACAGCCAAGACAAATATATTTAGTCTACCTTAGTTTCCTCTGCAGTTTCACTGGGGTGTGGTATCCTTCATTTTCTGCCCTGAATTGATTGTGGTGTTGCTTTTAGTTGTCAAACCACTGTCAGCTTTTACCTCAGAGGAAGCCACATTTCTCTGCTGGGCAAAATAATTAATGGTGATATAATGGAAGCTTGTGGCAGTAATGAAATAACGTGTCGGTAACAGAAATAGTCTTTTCTTTCTCCAGTAAACAAGAGGCCACATGGAGTCCATGCAGTGCTCTCTTTTGAGTAAAAGAATGACAAACATTAATAAAAACAGCTGAAACATACACAAGCAAGAAAGTAGCTGATTCAAAATATTTAATTCTGGCTTTAAAAGAAGAAAACAAAGGTTGGTTGTTTTTTTTTTTTCTTTTGCTGCTTAATGCTGACAAATTTAGGGCAGCTCCATTAAGAGCTAGCTCATAAATTTCCACCTTGAAAAAAATCTAACGGTAAATCTTCATGTTTTGTGTCTGCTCATTGTGGGGAGTTAATCACAGGCACAACAGTTGCTCAGCTTAGATGACCTCGTAATTTCCGTAAAGGAAGCAAATCAGATGGTAGTAGAAGGAGCAGACTGGCAGGAATAAATTTCACTTCGTAGGCTGATGACGGCACAGTGGAGAAACTGCTTTGTGAGCAAAATATTTAACCTCTCAGAAGTTACAGTTTGCATTTTTACCCCCCTTCGGTGTATTATGGCCTATTTGGCAACACCTTTGCAGGATGTTAACATAGGTAATCCTTGTAAAAGGGTCAAACACATAAACCCGATTTTTTATCCTGACACCAATCAGCTTTAAATATATATATATATATATATGCTTGTATATGTGCACTGTAACTACTGCTGTGAGCACAAGCAGAACTGCTAGGGAAGTAAGTCTAACTTGTGTGCGTGGTTGTCTATCTACGTCCAGAAATGCAGGAGTTTCATATGAAGGGTATTTTATGTGAGTAAATAGAGGTGACTTTTTGAAGAGTTCTCCCTGTAGTAAATAGGATTTAATGTTTTATATGTTTGTTTTATGTAGGATTAAATGTCTTTTGGACAGATATACCAAGAAAGCAAATATACTTACCATTACACCTGATAGTTATGTCAGGTTGGAATTTTGCATATTTTCCCAAAGACATAGTGTTAACATGAGGATCACTTAGAGGTGAACGGGGACTTTTTTTGCATACATGCAGAAGAGTTACAACTGGTCTTTTAGAGGCAAGCATGGATGAAAATTACGCTCGTATTTCAGTGCACTAGGGTTCATAAGCTCTGACCAGACCATATGTGGGGTTTAAATTAAGTCCTTAGCCTCAGACCTGACCATGTAAAATTACCATTTACGTTAATAACATTAGTGAAGAGGAAGTGTTCTCGTGTGCAGTACACCACATCAATATGTCTCCAAGTATGCAGCCTGTAATATTCATTGCTTGCCTTTCTGACTGTAAATAATTTTCAAACCAGCAAACTACAGGGAAAGCGCATTAGCAGCAAGGTAAATTCAGTAACCTGGTTCTTCACTGACATCCCTGAATTCAGGAGGCAGCAGCACTAGTGGTTAAAATGAGTAATTAATAAAATAAGCATTCAATATATTGCATTTGCTAAATGAGCAAGCATCTATAATGTCAGGCTGGACTATTTATCCTGCAGAATATCTTGAGTTTTTCAGCATGCTGGAAAAGTCTTTACGATTTCCCTCGTTGCAGTAATCAAGACAGAAACAGTCTTCCTGCTTCCCCATAATCAGGTGGCTCTGATTTAAAAGCTAGCCTTGCAAGCAGGGGACCCTGATCTCAAACAGCGGGGCTGCAGAGGCACGAGTCCACCTCTTCAGTGGGGAACAGGAACACTGCCTGGAGCAGGGCCCCTTCTGCACGTGCATAGGGACCTAGTTATCTGGTGGGGTGGTGGCTGGCAGCATTTGGGGGACCTCAGTCCCCTGGTGGGATGGCAGATGGCAGCTCGGTTGCGCCCAGGCCCTATGGGGAAGCACGTGGGGAGATGTAAACTGCAAGTAAACGCTATCCTCAGGGGGCCCTCAAAGAAGCCACAGGGAAAGGTCCCTAGCCAACTGCCATGAAGGTCTTATCACAGCCCCATCAGCTGGCCCACCTCCAGCTAAACTCACGAGCAGTGTGAACAGCAAGCTCTTCTGGCTGGCTTGGCTGCACTGAGAAGTCTGAGCACCTGACCTAGAGGGTAGATTCAGACTAGCTGTAAGGAAGAAATTTTTTGCAATGAGGTGGTGAGACACTGGCACAGGTTGCCCAGGGAGGTGGTAGATGCCCTGTCCCCGGAAACATTCACGGTCAGGTTGGACGGGGCTCGGAACAACCTGATCTAGTTGAAGATGTCCCTGCTCACTGCAGGGGGGTTGGACTAGACGACTTTTAAAGTCCCTTCCAACTCAAACCATTCTGTGATTCTGTGGAGATATTCTGAGACAGAGAGACCTGAAGGGAAGGTGCAAAGGGAGTGGAGGCAGGATCTCTTCAGTGGTGTCCAGTGACAGGACCAGAGGCAACAGACACAAACTGAAAGACGGGAGGTGCTTTCTGAACACCAGGAAACACTTTTTTCACTGTGTAGATGACCAAGCACTGGCACAGGTTGCTTAGGGAGGTTGTGGAGTCTCCCTCCTTGGAGATACTCCTTGAGCAGGTGTCGTGGGTTAAAGTTAACTTAAAGTTAACTCTGTTAATTTTTTTTTCTTTTCTCTCCCTCTTCTTCATAAATAGCTAGCAAGAGGCTGTGTTTTGGATTTAGGCTCAGGAGAAGCTGATAAGACCGATGTTTTGTTCTGCTGCCAAGGTGAGCAGACGAGCAAAGAGGCACAGCCGGTTGCTAGCATAGGATTTGCCCTTATGTTAAAATTGAAACTCAGAATAGCCAATGATATTCCATAACATGCATGTCATTCCCAGTATATAGGTAAGAACACCCGGAAGAGTGTTCTCTTTTGCCTCCGCTCCGCTTTTTCGGTGCTCTCTCCTGGCTCGGCATCGCTCTTCCAAGGCCTTCCCCCACCCTGCACACAGACCCCGGTCAGCGCTCTCTCTCTCCGCCTGGGACGCCCGAA
>NW_010101213.1:0-19409 GCF_000699245.1 Pterocles gutturalis
AGGGGCTGCAGGGGAACCTCTGCTACAGCACCTGGAGCACCTCATGCTCCTCCTCCTTCACTGACCTTGATGTCTGCAGAGTTGTTTCTCTCACCTATTCTCCCTCTTCTCTCCAGCTGTGATTGCCATTGCACAGCAACCTTTTTTCCCCCTTCTTAAATATATTACCCCAGAGGTGCTACCATCATCACTGATTGTCTCGGCCTTGGCCATCAACAGGTCAGTCTTGGAGATATTGGACACAGGGGAAGCTTCCACCAGCTTCTCACAGAAGCCACCACTGTAGCCCTCCCACTATCAAAACCTTGCCACACAAACCCAATACAGCATATATAAGGTGTACGAGTAAGTTTGAACACCTAGTAGCTTAAAGATTGTGCGATTATATCTTGAATTCATACTATTAAATCACAGTGCCATTGCATTTATTATAGTAACATATAAATTGCTCCATGTTTTATTGACCTTTTCCAGTGTTTTTAGAATATGCTAAACAGGACAAAAGAAGTCTAGTAACTGAGTAGATTAAGCATGCTGACATTTCTCACTTTATCAGACTGATATCTATCAAAAACATATCACAGTGATTCAACTTGTTAAATTGAATTTATCAACTATTTTATCCACTTCTGTTACTGTAAAATGTGGTTTAAAACCCTACAGAAGAGAGGAAACTTAAACAGAAAAAAGTTTACCTGTGATTTCCTCAGTGAAATTAAGACATTAATAAATAATTTTCATTATATTAAATAACAAATCTCAAACTTCAAATTCAAGCGAAAATCAGATTTTAAATTGCTGTCTCATCGGGAACATATTGATTTTTATTCAAAATAGAGGCAGGCTAAATTTCTTGACATCAATGCTTACATGAGTCAAATTCAGTTTCTAGATGAGCTAGAAATACCCCAATTAATTGTGAAGAAATTATTCTAACTATAAATGAGACTTTATGTGAAAAGAGGAGTTGATAACTATAGAAAAAAAATCTTGTTTTTTCAGCATAAAATTGGTTCACATTGGAACAAATTATTACTTATTTTTAGTATAAGGTTCCAATAAAACTACTGTCTGTTTGCTTACTTTTTTTCAAGGCTTCATGATGCAAGATTGCAGCTTATTTTCCCTAGAAAATCTTTCCCAGGAATTTCATGTTTTAAAGATACAAACTTATAGCAAGCACAAAGACAATATATTACAATGTCAGGAGTATAGAGAGAAAAGTTGATGTTAAAAAATATTATCATTCTTAAAAATTCTTAAGGGATAGCAAAAAGTTCACATAGTGGTGACCAGAAGGGGATATAGTATTACTTAACACCCCACAAGATTCAGTCAGCACATGTTGTTCCCGCACTTTCGTTTAGGTTTATAAGACTGCTGGTTTTTACAAAATACGTCATATTAAGCTGAAATCTCAGTTCTGTATCCTGCCTCAATTTATGAACTTGGTTGTCAATCCTGATTACTTCTAGTGACTTGAACAGTTTTATTGCATTCTCAAATTGAACAAAAATACTTTTCCCCTCCTTTTATTAATGATGTTTCTCAATACAATTGTCATTGTACAAGTGTCCACATGTGAAACTCCATGATTCACAATCCTTCTATTTTTGTGCCTGTTCTGCACTGAGCCTGTTTTGGATTGAACCAGATTGTTCCCTCTGACACAAGCCAAGGTCCGATTCTGAAGAAAGTTTGTTCCAGGAACAGTTCCCAGCAGAAAGCACAGCGCTGCTTTGCTGCGTCTGGTTCCCTCTGCCATCCCAACAGGGCACTCCCATGCGTCCTTATGCCATCCTCAGGGCAGAGAACAGGTTAGGGCTTTTTCATACAAAAATTCCACTCTTACCCCTTTGATAAAAATCTTGCCTTATCTGAAGAGCTTTGAACTGACCTTCTTCCTATCACATACTTAATTATAATGCCAGTGGTGTACCGTATGGGGCTCAAAGGAGACATATAGCCAACATACAGCCAAGAGCTATAAGTTATGCATGTTCTCAAGACACTTTAGAGGGTACGAAGCTTTACACTGAGTAGACTCAAGTCACTCTGCTCTATTAACCTTTTTGCTCTTTGGCAGTACAGATGCAGCCACTGGCTAGAGTCCCTAGTCTGCTAGAGTGACTTAAGTCACCTTCTGTAAGTTGCTTAGTTTTCACCTGTGATAGACTAATAGCAATTTCTGACCTGACAATTGCTTTAGGAGAATACCTCAAACTGAAGGAGGATGTGACCTTCTATCCATGTAATAAGTAGTGGCTATTAATATTCCATCACCCAAGAGACAAATTCATGAAAGGAGAAACCTTCTAGGACCAGATGTCTGTAGCAGAGCTACCCAAAGCAGCAGGGACACATCTGACACTGAGTCCTCATCAAGGTTATAGATACTGTCTGGACCTGCTGTCCCCATTGTGAGGGACCCACGTCTCCCTTGTCAGCTGCTATCTCTTGCTCCCCCAGCCACCATGCTGTTACCAGCTGGTGGGGAACAGCGGTGCCAGTGCTATGACAGAGGAGAGGAGAAAGCAGATTAGTGTTGCTCTCCTGCTGACTGGAGACGTGTCAGACTGATCAGTGGCTAAATATTGTGGTGGTGAGGGCAACTATCAGTGAACTGATCTTCATCACTGCATTTAACTGCATCAGCACATCTATATTTGTAACATTTAGACTGTATCCCAAGTGTTCAGAAAGAAACCATTAATTAAGCCAATAAATGAGAATCTGAATGATTAATTAGTTCACCTAACGCCTCACTAGTATTAATAGTGTATTCTTAAATACTCTCCTGGTTAAAAGCTAGTGGTAATGAGTAACATATCAACCTGAGAACATAATTAAGGCTCAGATGAAGTAATGACTAACATGACAGGGAATACATCTTACCCTGTGTAGGAATGAAGTCACTTCAGCAGGTATTTCCTTTTTATGTTGTTGGGGATTCATAAGTATTGCCTGTTGAGATGCATGCTCTTACCCAAAACAGGAGAACACAGTGTCTACATGTCCTGCAGGAAAAGGAGGAGGAGTAGGCAAAAAGTATGTTATTGACAGGTCAATGCCATAGCTCATTTTACCAAAATGTTCTTCTAAAACACCATGAGTCGTTTACCTGAACAAGTAAGTCAAGCATCCTAAAAAGTAGAAGGTGCTTTGCCTTGGGCAAGTAGCTTGTTCTTAATCTTTTTTTTTTTTTCCTGGTTTCTATGGGGAAAATAAACAATTATCTCTAATGCAAGGCCAAAAAAGAAAGGCCAAAAAAAAAGAGTATAAATCCCTGAAGCCTATAGATATTTGTCACACTGAGGGAACTGCCTCTTACAGCTACCGCTGTTCACAAGGTGGCTTAAAATGGTAGAGACCTTAAAAGAAAATGCTGCTAAGAAAATCTTTCATAGCTTTTTCATTTTGTCTTTTTTTTTTTTTTTTTCCCCTTCACATCTCCCCCTGAATTTGGCTTTTCCAACTTTATGGAGTGATTGTGCAGAGCAATTTGTAATTGTCAGGGGAATGGTTTGGGGGTTGTTAATTGTAAAGTGGGCATTTCGGTCTATATTGGAATTAACAACATAATTCTTTATGTCAAAACCAGAAAGTGAAACTGAAGAATGGAGATGTTCACCCTTACATTATCTTCTTTCTTTCATCCTTTCTTTCTTACCTTTGCCTTTCCAGACATACTAGTTTTTGCAGTCACTGCAGGGCCTTTTTTCTTTCACATTTATGATAAATCCTCAACAAATAGGCTTCAGTGACACAAGCACATGCATTATATAATCCTACATTTTCAAGGATGGTAAGAGTTGTAAGTAGCTTTCTCCCACTCACAGTACCATATTTAGAATGTGTCTGTTACATAGAGAAAGTCACTTTATTCACAGCCATTCCCACCTCTACAGATTTGATACTATTACACCCTTTTGACAAACTGTCTACATGTTTTCTGTTTATTTATTTCAGAAACACAATTGTCAGGTGGAAATAATATATGGAAGTTGTTCCTCTTCTGCCAGCTCTTTTGAGATTCTCAAAGCAAACATTAATGGCTAAAATAAAGGCATTCAACAAAAGATCTGGGAAAGGTGGGTGACAATGGGTTGTTGAGATTTCTGGATGATGTGAACTTGTATCCAACAGGGAATTTAGACAGTAGAAGAGTTAATTAAATGGTCCTATAAATGAAACACACTGCAATGCACAGAACAAAGAGTAACCTACATGTTCCACAGAAACTCAGATTTTAGAAGACTTCAGAAAACTTAGGTGACTATAATTCTAAGAGACACAGTAATGTCATGGTAAAATATAGATGAAAACCCACTTTGAAGAAATGACGGAGTATTCTGCAGTCTATCTCAACTTCTAGTCTGTTGGTTTTTTGGTGTCATGTGTGATGATACCTTGTAAACTTCCTTAATCAGAATTCATATGCCATTAAGATGTACTGTGAGGCATTTAGTATTAGGCGTTGACAGTTCTTCTTTTTCAAGAATAAAAGGACCTTTCAAAGCATTCATAGTTTTTACAGCAAAATATAACTTCTGAAATTTTTCATCACTCTGGCAATCACTTATAATCAAAAAGATTCTGATCTTATTCCAGTAGTGTCTCCCTCATTTTATATTTTCCAGTGATGGTGAGATAGAACTATTCTTTATTTATTATGATTGAGTCTTCAGCAAAATTTGAATATTTTTAAGAAACTGAAGCACTTACAATTTAATTTTTAAAAGATCTTACAAAATGTGTATTTTCATTTATCTCTAGAACTTTTTTAAGGGTTGTACATTCAGAATGACTAATAAGGAAGCATCCAGAAACAAAACAGCAAGCATCCCTGAAATTCTGGATATTAAAAAGGAACTAGCTAGCAAAAGCCAAACAGCTTTAAATTAGATTAAGTATCTAACAAATATTTTGGAAGTGTACCAAAGTCACTGTGTTCAAGTATTTTTAGACCTAAAGTCCCTGGGAGTTCATGAAAAGGCAGGTATAGGGTTGATTTAAATCTCTCTTCATTTAAGTGAGAAAAGTCTTAAGATTAGCTGCTCCAGGAAAAAAAAAAAAAAAAAAAAGTAAATTAGAAGCTATAGCAATGTTATCTTTATTTATACATTTCTTAATGCAAGCTATTTAAACCTGTAATTTCAGCAGCTGTAGCCCAGTTTTGAGACCTGTATTACCAGCTGAATGAAGACAGTATCATTAGCACCCAGCTTCAAGCTCTGTAATAAAGACACTCTAGAAAAATATCTTGTCCTCATATGCAGGACCTATGGTTAAGAACCTTGACTGCTAGGAGCTGCTCTACTTCAAGTGTTCCCTCCTACTAAAAATCATAGTAGACTGGTATCTATAGAAAATAAGAGAATTTTGGTGGGAATTATTTAAAACTTTAAGAACATAAGAAATTAATGCAACATTTCTGAACATGCTACTTAATGCCCAGATTATCTCTGTCTAGATATGTAAGTATGTGTTAGTTCCATATCTGTCCCCATACAGATGGGACATGGTCTGTAACACCAGCAGTGAGCAAGAAGTACAGGCATAAATTTTGCAAGCCATAGGGTAAATAAGTAGACTGTACTGTTACATTACATTTACTGAAAACTGTGAAATTAGCATTTACTCCTATGGGTTGTGCCTAACTTTCGCCACTTAGACTGAAGTAAAACTTCATTTGAAGTCTAACGCTCTTTGTACTGGAAAAAGGAAATTTTGACACTGGCAAACACCGGGGCAAATCTATTGGGCCTAAAGCAGTTATGCATGTAACTCAGATATACGTCCATAGAGCCAGTATTTGAGCAGTCACAACAAATATGCATTCTTGACTGAATAAATACAAGTGGAGCTTCTCTCTTTTTCATCAACCTACTTCATACATTATTTTTCAGCTTTATGGGCTTCAGCCAATTAAGTTATATATAGTTTTCTGAAACATTTTCTCATGCACATTTATAACTCATATACCATACTTTGTACTTAGAAAGGAGTGGGAGGTACTCATGGTTTCCTTGCTTTGCTTTTTGCAGTTTATGATGCACTGGGAATTGGAAGGCTGGTTAATCTTTAAATGAACTACTAAAAAGAATTTTATTATGATCTTTTTAAGTGTTAACTGATTTACCTTTTAGTAGCTAAGGTTCTCTATCTGTCACCTTTTTTTTTTTTTTTCTCCTGAGTCCATCCTGTGGAGATTTTTTCCTTTTAGTCTGATGTTAATTCCTTCTGAAAAATGGTGAAACCTGCATATTTTATAACTTCCCCAATAAGGACGGAAAATGCTTACAAACTTGGGACCACAGCTGCATTTTACATTTCAGTAAACAAGATGTCTTTACTTTGCATTAGGTTATTTCTATTTTTTTTCTCTGATGACAGAATCACAGAATGTTAGAGATTGGAAGGGACCTCGAAAGATCATCTAGTCCAATCCCCCTGCCGGGTAAACAAGATGTCTTTACTTTGCATTAGGTTATTTCTATCTTTTTTCTCTGATGACCTTAAATCAGCTTCTGTAACAATTCTTTACAATTAGTATACATGGCGGTGGTGCATATAAATTAATATTTTTCTGTTTGGAAATATGAATAGTAACACAAGAGAGAGGTATTTTTTCCTGTTTTGTTAAAAATTTCTTTCCCTGCCACACCAGATAATATATACTCATCTTTGCCTTTGGTAATGTAATAGGCAATTAACTTTGAACACATGCTGCATATAGAAATGAAGACAATTTGTATAATGCAAACAGTGTGGAAGCCACATGTGTGTTTGCAGACAGAACGGGCTCCATAGTGATATCTCCTGATGCTGTGGCTAGTAATTAGTATGATTCACTTTTTTGTTTTCTTTGTGCTATAAGGTTCAGAAGTACTGAAATATTATTATGAAAAGTTTTGCTGTTGGGGCAATTTGTTAACTTTGTGAGATAAATACACTGGTCCTTTCCAACCCTAACCATTCTATGATTCTATGACTTTTGCATTGCATTGGGTTTATTGAGTCTTAGTAACAATTTTGTTTGTTTAATCATAAGAAACCTAAGTAAAATCAAGTTTCAGTATACCATAGTTGAATCATTCTGATACCATTTGGGTGGTTGAGTCTGTAGTCAGTAAGGCAAGAAGATGTGGAAGAAGTGTGTTAGAAAGATGAACACAGATAAAAGGGAATAAGAATAACACGAAAAAAAGTTACAGCAATTGGGATTAAGATATGTAGAGTTAAGACTGCAGATCGTGAAGTTGCACACAAAAAATAAAACAAGTTACCTTTGTGCCTTTTCCATTTCACAGAATCACAGAATGTTAGAGATTGGAAGGGACCTCGAAAGATCATCTAGTCCAATCCAGGTCCCTGAGTTTTGAGAAGTATTTGGGAAGAACTGTTCTTGCTCTTGGAGGCAAGGATCTCTTTGCAAGGAAGCACATCTAGGATGTGTGGAAATGGTATGTATACAAACTCTAAATAATGTAATATAGCAACAGCTTCTGCCATTGCTACAACTCTTCACCACATAAAGGTTCTAGAGCTCAGGGAAAATATCTGGTGAAAACCATTTGCATTTCTAGCCCCTTGAAATAACCACAGAGCCTGTTGGACCATTGTGGAAAGGAAAAAAAGCACAGGTTGCTTTGGGATTTTTATTTTCTGTAGAGAGTTTGAAATACATTGAAAGTAGTCTTAACACATTTCACCTTCATTTTTTTCCTCTCTTTTTGAATACCAAGCAATCTAGGTGATTTATCAGAGCGTCAGGAAGATGAGCTCAGGACTGCTTTTTTCCAGGGAAGAAGAAAAGAATTTGGGACTCCACCCAGAGCTCCGTGCTGCTAGGATGAGTTTTTCCATGAAGTACATAGGGCTTTCCATGAAGTATACATGAAGAACAGCTCTCCCTTAGCTGGAACTCCAGAAGCAAGAGAGAAAAAAGACAAAATAAAACAATAGAAGAATTATTAAGAATCCCTCAGTTTAATTTATTGCTGCCTTAATATGTACATTTCATGTTAATATTTTTCATCTTATCTACATTTGAAGGGTTTTGAGAAAGAAATCACCTTGGACTGCTGCAGGCTAATAATGCAGAAATGTTTCTGTACTCTGTACTTAACTACCACTTAGGTAAGCAGCATTCAAAACAATCCCAGTGCTAATATTAACCTAATAATATACCACATTTGTACATATAGGTGAAGGAATAAACTGAAATTTATTTGCAAACTTTGCTAGCTACCACAGACACCCATCCAGTCCTCTTTTTATTTTTAGATGCAACTTTTTTTGTCTAGAGTAAGCAAAAATTTCATTTCTCACAGATACTATTCAATTATTCATACTCAAAGACAGCAATTATCCTTGTTATTGTGTGCTGTTTACTGGTGTTTATGTGTTATAAAAAATTCAGTGAAGATAACTACTTTACTAACAAAAATCAAAATATTAAAATTCGGTTACGATAGATGAGGTAGTTACGGAGAAAAACAAAACAACCAATTTAAATAAATTTAGTACCTCTTTCTTGTAGGCAGTGAAAGATACACTACTAAGATTTAAATTTGTTTTTCAAGGACAATTGTCTTCATTTAAAATGTCAACATTTTATTAGCTCTGTTATTAATTTAAGATCTGAGTGAAACACAGGAGCTGTTCAGTAAAAAGTGATGTCCATATTGACTTGGCTGCAGGCTGTTAGGAAAAATCCATGGTTAGCTGTAATACATTTCAGCAATATTTAACAGACATACTACTTCTTTCTTATGTGTGATTTAATGGCAGAACTCTTTAATGGTTGTATCACAGCTAACAGACTAATAGAAAGCATTAACTCTTACAACAAGAAAAGAGATGGGGGCTTTTTGCTTTTGGTATTGCTAATGCCAGTGTTTAAAGTAGTTCTCTTTCTGTGTATAAACCCAAATTAAATTGCTACTCTTTAAGTTGCAAATAACACAAAATGGGGTAGTTTATCCCAAAAGAAGAATGGTGGTTAGAAGCAGTAGTAAACAAAACAGTGTAATATTAGGGGAACAATCATATATGCCTGTTTCTGCCTTTCTTTCTTGATGCAATGAGACATTTTTCTGCCACACTGGTGAATGACAGTCTTTTTCTCAGCAGGGTATCCAGAAGTAATTTTAGCATATGTCTGTCATCAGACACAGTAAAACAAGTGGCAGTTATCTTTAGGTGGGAACTATAAAACTATTTTTGGATAGTACTGTAATGCATAAAATTGTTTTAAATAGAATGCGTTTTAATATTAAATAAAACTTCCTCATTCATAATATAAAAAATAATGTATTCTAGTCATTGACAGTAGTAGGTAGTACCATCCCATACTAATTTCATGCAACTATATCCAACCTAAGACACCACTGATTAGTGGACCAAATGTCTTAGGTTTCACGCTGACTAATGAGAGTTTGATGTTTAGTCACCTTTAGGCACACAAATTTAAATGTCTTGAAACAAAACTGAATCCCTCCATAATAACCTCCAGGTTTCAAAGTGAAGCATATAGCATATAACATAATTCTAAGCAATAAAAAGTGAGGGAAAAAAAAAACTGTTCCTGGGAGATTGGCTTGGCATCAATCTGTTTGGGGGAGGCGGCACATGATTGCCATTGCATCACTTGGGTGTTTGCTTTCTTTCTTATTCCTTTGCTTATTAAACTTTCTTTGTCTTGACCCATGAGGGTTTCTTTGCTTTTGTTTTTCCTATTCCTATTGTTTCCCCTGTGCCATTGTGATGAGGGCACGCCCTCAGTGAGCAGCTGTGTGGTGCTTAGCTGCTGGTTGAGGTTAGCATACCATAACACCATACTAAACATTTATGGTCTATAGTCTTCACCAGGATAAAGAACAAAGTTTTGTGGAAAACTGGCATCCTACCTTGCTGACAAGACAATGTTGTTAAAACCTTAATACTTTCATGCCAGTATCCTGTCTGCATTGCCCAAGTCTGCAACAGAAAAAGTTTTCTAGGAACAGCAACAGCAGATGACCCAGAAGTGCTGGATATAGGAGTTGAGTGCTCCATTACTAAGTTTACTGATGATACCAAACTAGGAGGTAGTGTTCATTCTCTTGAGGGGCAAGAGGCATTGCAGAGAGATCTAGATAGACTGAAGCATTGGGGAATCATCAATGGCAAGAAATCTAACTAGTCCAAGTGCCACATTCTGCACCTGGGATGGACTAAGCATATGTAAAAGTATAAATTGGAAGAGGAGTAGCTGGAGAGCAGCCCTGCAGAAAAGATCTGGGGGTGTTGGTTGACAGCAGGCTCAATATGAGTCACCAGCGTGCCCTGGCAACCAAGAGGGCAGACTGCATCCTAGGGTGCATCAAACACAGTATAGCCAGCTGGTCACAAGAGGTGATTATCCTACTGTATTCAGCATCGGTGTGGCCTCACCTTGAGTACTGGGTGCAGTTCTGGGCCTCATAATTTGAGAAGGATGTGAAGGTCCTTGAACACATCCAGAGGAGGGCAACAAAGCTGGTGAAAGGGCTGGAAGGCATGTCCTTTGAGGAGCAGCTGAGGACTTTGGGTTTCTCTAGTTTGGAGAAAAGGAGGCTGAGGGGTGACCTCATTGTTCTCCACAGCTTCCTGAGGAGGGAAAGTGGAGAGGGAGGTGCTGAGCAATTCTCCCTGGTATCCAGTGACAGGGCGTGTGGTAATGGTCCAAAGCTGTGCTAGGGGAGGTTAAAACTTGACGTTAGGAAGCATTTCTTTACCGAGAGGGTGGTCAAAAACTGGAAGAAGCTTCCTAGGGAGGTGGTCAATGCCCCATGAGTATGAGTGTTTAAGAGGCATTTGGACATTACCCTTAGAAACATGTTGTAACTTTTTGGTCAGCCTTGAAGAGACAGCTGGACTAGATGATCATTGTAGGGCCTTTCCAACAGAACTATTCTATTCTATTCCTGTTCAGTTCTATTCTAAGCAACATGCAGGCTGGACAGAGAATGGATTGAGAGCAGCCTTGAAGAGAAGGACTTGAGGGTGTTGGTCGATGAGAAGCTCAACATGAGCCGGCAATTTGCACTTGCAGCCCAGAAAGCCAACTGTATCCTGGGCTGCATTAAAAGAAGTGTAACCAGCAGGTCGAAGGAGGTGATTCTGTCCCTTTACTCTGTTCTTGTGAGATCCCACCTGGAGTACTGCACCTAGCTCTGGGGCCCCCAACATAGGAAAGAGATGGACGTGTTGGAGCAAGTCCAGAGGAAGGCCACAAAGACAATCAGAGGGCTGGAGCAGCTCTCCTGTGATGACAGGCTCAGACAGTGCAGGTTGTTTAGCCTGGAGAAAAGAAGGCTTCAGTGAGACCTTCTACCAGCCTTCCAATACTTAAAGGGGGCTTAAAGGAAAGATGAGGAGATACTCTTTATCAGGGAATATGGTGGTAGGACAAGGGGTAACAGTTAAAACTGAAAGAAGTCAGGTTGGGGATTTGAGCAACCTGGTCTAGTGAAAGATGTCCCTGCCCATGACAGGGGTTGCATTAGATTATCATGATCTTTACCTTCCAACCCAAACCATTCTACAATTCTATGATTCTACGATTCTATTCTATTCTATTCTATTCTATTCTATTCTATTCACTTTATTCTAAATGTCTTGAATGCTAGGGCTCCTCAGAGAGTACAAGGAGCTTATGACTAAGCAACTGAATCAAGCATTCCGGGGGGGGGGGAATCAGGTCAAGATTAGACAGATGTGTGTAGGTGTCCATATGTGTGCTAGTAGCAGACATTTGTATCCCATTATCATCAGTGGGCATCTAAGGAGGGCTACAGTGGCCCAAACACAGGGATACAGTGTCATTTCAGATGTGGAGTCTGTCTCTAAAATAATAATTTTTTTCAGGAATACGTTGTTTAAACACTGGTATTTCGTGCCATTTCAGGATATTCAGAATGTGTATGGGGCTGAAGATATATGTTTTGCAGGAGATCCATGCCATTTTATGACAGCAACTGGTGTCCAGGGGAAAATATTCCACTAGTAAAGTGTACCAAATATTACACCAGATGCTTTTGTTTAGGTTACTGAGTTCTGGATGAGTCCCAATGTACATGATGTATCTGTAGACACATATACATAGAAATCTGAATATGGGCATCATAGTTACTGAATTTTATTCGTGCTGCTCTTTTCCATCACACTAGGCATACACTTTCTGCTTACCCTGGAAATTCTCACAGTTAGAGACCATCTTTTTAATCCATACTTTAACTGGATCAAGGAAGCTGGTTGGTATTTAGACTCTTGGGGATTATAATATATAAATGTTTTATGTACCACATGCTTGAGGACAAAATGATCTTTTTTTTTATTTTTTTTTAACTTCTCAACAGTGTAGCATATCAGAGCGTAAGGGCTGTTGTGCAGAGGCTAATCTGACCGCTACATAATGCTGCAGGCTACATGCTCAGCAACACAGACCTTGATCGCATTGGCAAGTTCCTCCTAGTAATGGTTTCCCACCAAATTGTAAATCAAATTTTAACCTGCTGTTTCTGTGGTGCTCCAGTATTGTAATTACAATATTGACATAAGATTCCATGAGTTCTACCCACTGCCTTGAAGAGCAGCCTCATAAACTGCTCACGGTTTGTCCCTCAATCTGTAATGAGTGAAGAGACGGAAAAAATTCATCCCTCCATTGATTTTCACAGAGTAACATCAAGCAGAGAATAAGATCAGTATCATCTTTTACCTCATCTGTGGCTGTAATGTGTTTTGCAGTCCAAGAAATCTTTCAGTGGGAGTTCTGAGGACAGGTAACAAAACTGAAAGAAAACCAAAACAGTTTTGGGACAGAGGCTGGAAGCATTATGAGATACTATCCAATGCATTGCTTAAAATAGCAAGAGACAGGACTAATTGACCCAGGAAGACCTTTGCATTCTAGAGTTTCTAATTCGTTTCTGTTATTAAATAATTATCTGTATATATTTTATTTCAGAATTGCTTTTGCTACAGTATTTAGAAACAACACCCATACATCCTCCCACAACCTTCTTTTTAACTTGAAATTCTTTACCACTCCACACCATAAGGAGTGCAAAAACTAACACAAATTTGTCAGAACTCCAAACAGCCTTTTGTTTGCTTGTTTGTTTTTATAACTGTGTAGATACGTGGTATCTGGCTGTGCAGATTTTCACTGTCAGAATGAAAGCATTAGTTTTTTCTAGATACTTGTTCACACAGTTGGGTATAGCAAGAGGAAATACATCAATATTAATAGTAATACAAATAATGAACATAGAAATCTTTGTTGTTCCACTGAAAGAGAAATAGAAATATTTTTAAGAAATTAACACAGCTTCTTGTCTTGTTAAAACTGAATTGTAGTGCCTCAGATGTAAAAAAGTCATAGGAAAAATTCCCCTGGGAGAGATTCTGCAGGTCATTACCAAGCAAGGTTAACTTCAAAACTAGATCAGTTTGCCATGGGGCTCATGTAGTTGAGTTTTGTAAGCATCCAGGGGCAGATATCCCAAAGCTTCTCTAAGCACCCTGCTCCAGGGCTTTGCCACTCTCGTGGTGGAGAACTGCTTCCTCCTGCCCAGCTGCAATTTCCCTTGCTGCAAGTTATGACCCTTTGTGGCAGCTTGCGACCAGTGCACCATGCCCTTTCACCCTGCACCTCTAGGAAGTGTGTGGTTCTATCTGCTGTATAATCTCCCTGCATATATTGGTAAATGGTAGAGACTGATATGTTTGCAGCAGGAGATGCTGGTCTGTGACTAACCCAGTAATAAAGACACACAGACTCTGTGAAGCATCATTTAAACAGTTATTTGTTAAAGAAAGAATAAATAGTATAGATAATTTGACATTCCTTTAGATACTGGGAACCCTGCGTTCATCTTATTTTGTACTGAAAACCACACATTCATGCACATTTTGTAATGCAAACTAGGTATACTTAATAGCATAATATTAAACATGGGGGTGATCAGATGGTGCGCTAATGCAAAGCAATTTAAAAAATTACGTTAGTTAGCAAAACACTAGCATATTGCCAAAGCATGTCAATATCAAAAGGTACATAAACTTCACTGTCAATGTAACATATTTTCTATTCAAAATTATCTTTAAGTAAATTTATATTTGTAATAAAATTTGCAGTAACAAATGTACCAACTTCAAGATTATGCAACATCATACAAAGACCTCTGTTGTTTAAAAAAACCCCAAACTTCAATTCTTTGGAAAACTAATTCCTTTTGTGTTTTCATTGATTTTTTTTCACACTTTTTTGCAATTCAATATTAATGTACAAAGTGCAAAGTTGTCAGTTATCCACAAGAGATTTGTGGCTCTTTGGGACTGAAGTTACTTGATAATCCGTAAATGTGATAACCTTTTGACTCTACCCCAAAATTATTTCACTGCAATCTTTTTCATGAAAAATGGATATTGTATAAATCAAAATAGGAGTGAAAGTCTTCTCTTACCTTGCTTTTCTGTACAGTTGTTGCAAGATTGGCTCTTTTACAGTCAATAACTGAGCAGTGGAGCTCAGATACTTTATGATTTAAATTATCTGTCATCCACATTTCCACATCAATGCCCAAGAAAAACTAAGATTAAGAAGATAGATAACCAGTGCAGAAGTGAAGACAGATTATGGGGCAAATTTTCAGTTGACATAAATGGGTGCTACTCTACAAAAGTCATGAAAATGACTCAGTAAATGTAGCTGAAAATGATGGTGCAATCCATCTTGCAAAAATAAACAGCTAGATACTTTTACACTGCACAACATATATAGCCTAGTTGAGCAGATGATTTGTTACAGAAAATGAAATCTTTCATTAAGGTGCATCTACTCATGTTTTTAAGATGAAGTTTCTCTTTAAATGTTTGATACATGTCAGGGGAAAAAAAAAAGAAAAGAAAGCAAGTTGCAAAGATTTGAAGAACAGTTGAAGAGAAAGTAAATTTAAAAAGTTGGGCAAGGAATGTAAAATAAAGGGAATGCGATGGTAAGGTGCTGAGTCAGGGTAGGGCATGTAAGCTCCTGCTGTTAGCGAGTTGTAGTCCTGTAGCCTAATGAATATAAAAAATACTGATTATGAATCTACACACAAGAAGTTGTGAGGCTGAATACAAGTGAAACTGGACGGAGAACCTGCCTGCTTCATCTCTTAATGGCTTTGATTAATTTTTTTTCCTACTATAATCCATTGTACTCCCTAGAAATGTAAAATTATTAAACACACATATCTATGAAGTGCCAAATTGGTGAGTATTATGCATTGTTTTACCACCTAATTTTCTGACCCTTTTACTCATTTCATATTAATAGGGAATTTGGCCACCAGAGAGCAAAATATGAGTTTGTAGCCAGGAGGCCTATGAGATTTGTCTCGGCTCTACATTTCTCTAACTTCCTATCAATTCAATTTAGAGGAAAATATTTTTCAAGAGTTGTTAAAGATTACAGAGAGAGAACTAATGGGATTTTCAAAGTGCCTAGACACCTAAATCCAATTAACCTTTATCTGAAGTACCTTTAGGCCTCTCTGAAAATTCTAACGTTAGAAAATACTCAAACTGGAAATATTACAGTAACACATGCAGACTTTGTCAGAGGAAAATAAAATTAAAGTTGAGATCCTTTTTTTTATAATGCAAAATATAGTAAGTTTGAGGTTAACATTTTTGCTTTTTACTTTTGTAAAAGTCAGTTTTGCATCTACTGCTATCCCTGTCTTTCATCCTTCTTCCTTTATGCAGTTATTGATCAGACAGGTTCTTTGCCAATGTTGAAGTACTAACACAGCCCTTACATATTAATAATAGAAATTTAAACCCCTCTGTGTCTTCTGATATGGACTTTCTATTACTGTGAATCATAGAGCAGCCACCAATTGTTTCAGTCTAACTTAATATTGCTGCACATCCTTTATAAACAGGATTCTCACTGACATGACTCCTGCCTGTAAAAATCCATGCCTGTAAAAAATCCATGAGGCTAAAATCAGGTTTGTCTTCAATTCATTAACCTATTTGCCAGGCAGAACAGTCCCAGCTGTCTCAGTCTTTCCTCTTAGGAGGGATGCTCCAGTCATCTTCATGGCCTGTCACTGGACTCTCTCCAGTACATCCATGTCTCTCTTGTAGTGGGGAGCCCAGAACTGGACACAGTGCTGCAGGTGGGGCATCATTCAGTGCCGAGCAGAGGGGCAGGATCACCTCCCTTGACCTTCTGGCAACTTTGTTCAGTCAGTGATGATTTTTCACAAAACGAAATTCAAGAAAAGTTTGTGGGTTTTGATAAGAGTCATATGTTCTTATCAGTCACTGGAGGGTGAGTTGCATGTTTACTTTTTCAAGTGATACACTTTTGTACTGAACTGCTTAAGTTGGCCATATTGTTTCTCTGTACCAGTTATATGTATGCAGTTCTGTGACAACTAGAGAAATGGCATTTGCTTCATTTTCAGAAGACTCCTGTTCTTCACGTGGTCTAATCCAAGTTCAGATTTATGAGCCAGCAATTACATATATTACTAGAGTAAGACAAACCTTTGATGCAAATTTTGGAAATGGATTTTTAGTAGAAAGCAAAGTACAAATATCATAATTTTGTCTACTAAAATCTCTGGAGAGTCGTGAAGATGAAGATCTAGAAGGTCTTTTTCAGAGTGGCATATCAGGTCTGTCAGCAGTTGTTTATTTTAAGAGGAAGATCCAGAATACAGAATTTTTTTTTCAGTAGGTTTTCTTATAGCAGCTTTTGCTAGACCAATTTAGTATAGAAATCTTTTGCTATTATGATGTTCTGGTGCTATTATGCATTTTTATTTGATTTGCTTCCTAAAATAATGTATGTGGCCAGTTTAGATTACACCATAAAAAAGAACCCTTCCACACGCTGCCCATAAGCAATGAAGAACTCAAGTACCAAGGGTGGGAATGTAGCTGAATCAGTGATGAATCAAAATAAAACTCAATAAAGCTATGGAAATTATTATAAGGACCATGAGCTAGTCTACCAAATTCTCCCTATATAAAGTCAGAGTAGCTCTAATGCTGTCTGATACTTTCAAATTAATCACAAGTAGACAAAAAAATCTGATATAAGCTGCACTTATCTACGTATGAATGTCTGTCTATGTACACACTAGTATGTATATGTGCACTTCTTTTTCCTTCCTGTGCCTAAACCAGTCATAGATAGTGATGTTAAAATGAATCTGTTTGAATGAATTCTGCTTACCAAAAGATTCAATTTTCCAAATTGCTTATACAAACATAATAGCATTGTGTTCACCCCTTTTTATCATTTTACAACTCTTTGCCATATGCACATCAGTAGCAACTTTTGTATTAGCTTCCATGTCACTGATGAAAATATTGGATAGAATTAAGACCAAAACAGTCCTCTTGAAAAATCTCCCTTTTGAGTACGATGTGACCGTCATTCCTCTAGCAAGGTTTAATTCTAAGGAGGCCTTAGCTTTCCTAGTTGCCTCCCTACACTCTCTGACAACATTCTTATATTCCTCCCAAGTGGCCAGCCCCTTATTCCATTATCTGTAGACTCTCCTTTTGCACTTGAGTTTGCCCAGCAGATCCCTGTTTAACCATGCAGGTCTCCTGGCACCCTTCCTCGACTTCCTACCCATCGGGATGCACCGATCTTGAGCTTGGAAGAAGCATTCCTTGAACGCTAACCAACTTTCTTGGGGTGGATGTTTGCTAGAGACAAGATATGTAGATGACAACATGAAAGAGCTTGGGGAAATTTTGTAGAAGAGTTGAAATATATTTAATATAAGCAAGTGTGTTATGAGGTTATTGATTATATTATTACTAGCTCCTCTGTTTAATAAACTAATAATATCTTTATCAAAATCAAATTCAGTTTAGGTATTTCAATCTACAAACATAATAAGGCAAAATAAGATTTTACCACATATCAATATGGATAATAAATGTCACTTTTCTTCTATTAATAAGCTGATATTTTCTGTTAATCTATTACACTGGAAGTGAATTAAAATAGTTGTATTTAATTTTTTGTAACTAAACAATATACCTTATTTTGGACGATTAGTACTATTCGTTCGCAAAACATATGGATCTAAATACAGCAAATGGATAAGATAATTGAAGGGAAATTTGTATTAACATGGTAAATTATTTATGAAATAATACATTATCTTCAACATGAACTGCATTAAGAATCAAGAAAAGTAAAATTTTTCATTAATGGCTGTGATGTGAAGTAAATATAGAAAGTAAGTTTTTCCTTCAAGCTCATAAATGCTGGTTCATTTAAGTATGTATGTACTTTTAAATTATATACAGCCAGGGAACTTTGTTTCTGGAATTTTTTTCATCTGAACTGACAAATTGTTAAACAGTGTATGGTACAGTCTGGCCCAGGACAGGTAGCAATATCTCAGGCTATCCCTGAGAGTGACATGGGAGTTAGCAGAGGCTGAGGAATAACGTAGAGACATCAGAAGTGCCCTGCTGGCTCACGTTGAGCCATAGAATTCAATATTCTCTCAAGAAAAGTCAAAATGGGGTGGAACAAGTAGGCAAACCTGGACACTGTCTAAACACAATTTATTTCATAATTTCTCTAGCATCCACAATCCTTACATTAGGAGTATTGGAAGGCATATGTTTTAATATCTGCTTAGGGTCCTATCATGAAATTTTTGATCTTTTTTTGAATCTACAGATACTATCTGCCTCCACACCTCCTATGGCAAGGAATTCCAGAAGTTCAATACCAAATAAATGAAAAAGTAGCTTTTGAATCTGATTTAACCTAGTATGCTAACAGCTACAGTGAGTGCCCCCTAGTTACATTAAGGATTGTGAACAAGTTATATATTCATACTCACTGCCTCACAAGTCTTAAAGTCTTAATTGCACACCCCCAGATGTCTCCTTTCCAAACTGAAGAAGCACAGTTTTCTGGTCTCCTCTCATAAGACAGTATTATTACTATTATTTTAATTGCCCTTTTTTATTCCTTTTCTAACTCTATTATGTCCTTGCTGGTCTTTACTAAATATTATAACATGAGCATATGGGACAGGAGAAAGCACTGGACTCAAAACCTTGACCTGGTCATCAGCTCTTGGAGTACACAGTTTGAAAGATATCACTTTGGTTCTGCCATAATCACAAAATATTTTCAAAAGGTCAGAGCACTAGCTCTGAG
The DNA here is from genome assembly GCF_000699245.1 of Pterocles gutturalis. Taxonomy (NCBI): domain Eukaryota; kingdom Metazoa; phylum Chordata; class Aves; order Pterocliformes; family Pteroclidae; genus Pterocles; species Pterocles gutturalis. The sequence continues at coordinate 19,235 of NW_010101213.1, forward strand.
TAGATGGAGTGGCAAAATGGATGTCCCACCAAGAGACAAAAGGTGAGGATTTGGGCCACCGTGAGAAAATCATTCCCCTAGAGACCACAGATGATTGAGTGATTTTCAGTTTCATGAATTAATGGGCAAGTAAGATGGGAAAACTAATCCCAGCAATGGTGCTCCTGTGTGTGTT